>NW_026575546.1:0-42824 GCF_028641065.1 Leucoraja erinaceus
GCATCACAACACTGAAGGACGGAAATGACTGAAACACGGAAATGACGAGGGAGGAACTGCATTTAATTACTGTATATAGGAGGGATATAGAATTGGTAATAGACACAAAAAGCTGGAGTTACTCAGCTGGTCAGAGCATCTTTGGAGAAAATGGACTGGTGATGTTTCGGGTGAAGATCCTTCTTCAAACTAAAATGAGCATCAAGGTGTCCAGTCACTAAACTTACGTCTTTCTATAAAACAATGTAATCCACTCATGGCAGAATGGAATGACGTGTGTATTTCTGCAGCGGCAGGGTATACAATCTGTTTCCCCCCCCCACGTCTATTAAGTAGTTGCCCTCCTGCTGAAGGAACCATTTATGGGCAAGGCTGAGATTTTGGAATAAAAGCCCAGGATGTTTCAGCACGGACTCGATGGGCTGAAGAGCCTGTGTCCATGCTGCATCTCTAAACTAAGCTCAACATCAAGTCCAGACACAAAAAGCTGGAGTAACTCAGCGGGACTGGCAGCATCTCTGGAGAGAAGGAATGGGTGACGTTTCAGATCGAGACCTTCTTCAGACGGAGAGTCTGGGGAGGGGGAGATACAGAGATAAGGAAGTGGAAGGTGTGAGAACGAGACATCAAAGGGGATGGAGCTTAAGGAAAATGTAGAATAGATCATTGTAAGCGGGGAGAAGGTGACAACAAAACAAACAGATAAAATGTAATCAGGAACAGTCAGACTGGTGAGAGAACTGGGAAGGGGGAGGGGATGGAGAGAGAGGGAAAGCGAGGGCTATTTGGAGAAGTCAGTGTTCATACCGCTGGGGTGTAAGCTGCCCAAGCGAAATATGAGCTGCTGTTCCTCCAATTTGTGCTGGGAATGGAGGAGGCCCAAGACAGAAATGGGAGGGGGAATTAAAGTGCTGTCACCGGGAGATCAAGCGGACTGAACGTAGGTGTTCAGCGGAACGATCGCCGAGCCTGCGCTTGGTCTCGCCAACGTACAGGAGTCCACACATGTAACAACAGATGCAGTCGATGAGGTTGGAGGAGGTGCTAGTGAACCTCTGCCTCACCTGAAAAGAATGTCGGGGTCCTTGGAGGGAGTCGAGGGGGACAGGTGTTGCATCTCCTGCTGTTGATGGGGAGAGTACCTGGGGAGGGGGTGGTTTGGGTGGGAAGGGACGAGTAAGAAAGGTCTCGACACGAATCATAACCCATTGCTTCTCTCCAGAGATGCTGCCTGTCCAGCTGAGTTACTCCAGCATTTTGTGTCTATCTTCGGTTTAAACCAGCATCTGCAGTTCCTTCCGACACTAAGCATCAAGGCTGATTGCTTCACCCCAGTGCTACATCCTGGCATGATATGTGTGCCCACTGATCTGCCCTTGCCCCTGCCAGTGGCAGGATGTAAACAAGTTCAGTGAGTGCAGACTCCCGCCCCTTGCCCTCTTCGAGTGTAGGAGGATGAGGGGTGACCTTATAGAGGTGTATAAGATCATGAGAGGAATAGATCGGGTAGATGCACTGTCTCTTGCCCAGAGTAGGTGAATCGAGGACCAGAGGACATAGGTTTAAGGTGAAGGGGAAAAGATTTAATAGGAATCTGAGGGGTAACATTTTCACATGGTGGTGGGTGTATGGAACAAGCTACAAGGTAGTTGAGGCTGGGACTATCCCAACGTTAAAGAAACAGTTAGATAGGCACAAGGATAGGACAGGTTTGGAGAGATATGGAGGACATGTGGGCTGGTGGGCCTAGTGTAGCTGGGACATGTTGGCTTGTGTGGGCAAACTGCCGAATGGCTTCATTCCACACTGTATCACTCTAAGGTCACCACTGGCCATTCCTGCACAATTCCCACCTCCCCTCCTTCCCAGAATAGCGCATCTACTGATGAGGTCTCCAGAAACTGCAGATGTTGGAATGGTTCACAAAGAACCAAGTGCTTATAGAAACATAGATATAGAAACATAGAAAACAGGTGCAGGAGTAGGCCATTCGGCCCTTCGAGCCTGCACCGCCATTCAATATGATCATGGCTGATCATCCAACTCAGTATCCTGAACCTGCCTTCTCTCCATACCCCCAGATCCCTTTAGCCACAAGGGCCACATCTAACTCCCTCTTAAATATAGCAAATAATCTGGCCTCAACTACCTTCTGTGGTAGAGACTTCCAGAGATTCACCATTCTCTGTGTGAAACATATTTTTCTCATCTCGGTCCTAAAAGATTTCCCCCTTATCCTTAAACTGTGACCCCTTGTTCTGGACTTCCCCAACATCGGAACAATCTTCCTGCATCTAGCCTGTCCAACCCCTTAAGAATTTTGTAAGTTTCTATAAGATCACCCCTCAATCTTCTAAATTCTAGCGAGTACAAGCTGAGTCTATCCAGTCTTTCTTCATAGGAAAGTCCTGACATCCCAGGATTCAGTCTGGTGAACCTTCTCTGTACTCCCTTTATGGCAAGAATGTCTTTCCTCAACCTCCCTGCTCTTATACTCAAATCCTTTTGCTATGAATGCTAACATACCATTCGCTTCCTTCACTGCCTGCTACACCTGCATGCCTACTTTCAATGACTGGTGTACCATGACGCCCATCTCCCCTTTTCCTAATCAGCCACCATTCAGATAACAGTCTACTTTCCTGTTTTTGCCACCAAAGTGGATAACCTCACTTTTATCCACATTATACTGCATCTGCCATGCATCTGCCCACTCATCCAGCCTATCCAAGTCACCTTGCAGTCTCCTAGCATCCTCCTCACAGCTAACACTGCCCCCCAGCTTAGTGTCATCCGCAAACTTGGAGATGTTGCATTCAATTCCCTCGTCCAAATCATTAATATATATTGTAAATAGCTGAGGTCCCAGCACTGAGCCTTGCGGTACCCCCCTAGTCACTGCCTGCCATTCTGAAAAGGACCCGTTTACTCCTACTCATTGCTTCCTGTCTGCCAGCCAGTTCTCTATCCACATTAATACTGAACCCCCAATACCGTGTGCTTTAAGTTTGTATACTAATCTCTTATGTGGGACCTTGTCGAAAGCCTTCTGAAAGACCAGATATAACACATCCACTGGTTCTCCCTTATCCACTCTACTGGTTACATCCTCGAAAAATTCTATAAGATAAGTCAGACATGATTTACCTTTCGTAAATCCATGCTGACTTTGTCCAATGATTTCACCACTTTCCAAATGTGCTGCTATCCCATCTTTAATAACTGACTCTAGCAGTTTCCGCACTACCGATGTTAGACTAACTGGTCTGTAATTCCCCATTTTCTCTCTCCCTCCCTTTTTAAAAAGTGGGGTTACATTAGCTACCCTCCAATCCTCAGGAACTACTCCAGAATCTAAAGAGTTTTGAAAATTATCACTAATGCTGGGTCATGAGGGACCCAGTCTGAAGGTAGGCTGAAGTGGGTCACTCCTGACCTGAAACGTCACCTGTCGATTCCCTCCCTGTATGCTGCCCGACCTGCATTGCATAAGAAAGTGGATCGATTGTAATCATGTGTTGCCTTACTGCTGACTGAGTCGTCCGCAGCAGAAACTTTTCACTGTACCTCGGTACACGTGACAATAAACTGAACTCAACTGAACTGGAAAGCAGTGGACTAGTGTCACTCTCACCCTCCTTCAATAATGGAGGTACATGAGCTAATTTGTTGTTCTGTGGGAACCTTCTAGAAGCTGGCAGTAGTTTCTCTGCTCGTCCCAGATTGGGGTGTGTCAGCTTTTAATTTATTTCAGAGATACAGCACCTCAGGCCCTCTCGGCCCCCCGGCCCCCCAAGTCCGCACTGACCATCGATTACCCGTTCACACTAGTTCCACATTATCCCACTTTCTCATCCACTCCCTGCGCACTAGTGGTAATTTACAGAGGGCCAATTAACCTACAAACCCGCACGTCTTTGGGATGTGGGAGGAAACCGGAGCACTCGGAGGAAACCGGGAGAACATGCAAACTCCACACGGGCAGCAACCGAGGTCAGGATTGAGCCGATGTGTCTGGCCCTGTGAGGCAGCAGCTCTACCTGCTGAGCCTCCGTGCCACTGACGTTGCCTGAGAGGGAGAGGGAGCGAGAGCCTGCTGGTCCCAGCAACACTCCCACACCCGGGATCGGCCTGGAATGCCGTCCTCACTCCCAGCCCAGTGATGTTGTCCCTTGCCCCGCAGTTTGGTCACCGCGGTGAGGGGGGGGGGTGGTGGGGGGGGGGGGGGGGAGGTGGGGGGGGGGGGGGGGGGAGGGGGGGGGATGGTGAGCAATGGTGAGACGTTGGTGCTTCAGTTGCAGCCGAGGATGCGGACTACATGTTCATGAGCTGTGTGGCATCGGGCAGTCGCTCCAGGGCACGGCATCACCACATCGGTAGGTGGCACCCCACCCCACTGCCCCTCCTCCTCTGCCCCCCCCCCCCTCTGCCCCCACTCCTCCCCTGCACCTACTCCCCTACTCCCCCCCCTCTGCCCCACTCACCGCCCCCCCCCCTCCCACTAACCCACCCCCTCCCCACTACCCCACCCCCCCTCTACTCCACTCACCTCCCCACTGCCCCCCCCCCCCACTGCCCCTCTGCCCCACTGCCCCCACTCCTCCCCCTGCACCCCCTCCCCACTACCTCCCCCCACACCCCCCTTCTGCCCCATTACCCCACCCCCCTCCCCACTACCCCCCCTCTGCTCCACTCCCCACCTCTGTCCCACTCACCCCCCCTCACTACCCCTCCCCCCCCCCCACCTCTGCCCCACTCACCCCCCCCCCCCCACTACCCCCTCCCCCCTCCCCACTTCCCCCCTCGCCCCTCCTCTGCCCCACTCACCCCCCCCCCCCCCCCCAACTCCCCCCATCCCCTTCCCCCCCCTTCCCCTCTCCCTCTCCCCCCCTCCCCCCCCCCCCCCAGCCTACCCTTCCCCTCACTGGGCCACCTCACCCCTCACCTTCCCCATCCCTCCTCAGTTACAGGGTGTGGGGGCTCTACAGCAGTTACAGGCCCTTCGGCCCACCTCGCCCAGCCAGTCCCAGCTGCCCTGTCTCACTACGATTTGGCGAGTTCAGAACCAGGGGTCACAGTTTAAGAATAAGGGGACGGTCATTTAGGACTGAGATGAAGAAAACCTTTTCACCCAGAGAGTTGTGAATCTGTGGAATTCTCTGCCACAGAAGGTAGTGGAGGCCAATTTACTGCATATATTCAAGAAAGAGTTAAATTTAGCTAATCGGGCTAACGGAATCAAGGATAATTGGGAAAAAGCAGGAACTGATTTTAGATGATCAGCCATGATCATATTGAATGGTGGTGCTGGCTCGAAGGGCCGAATGGCCTACTCCTGCACCTATTTATGTTTCTATCCATCCTTACACAAGCACCTGTACAAGCGTCTTTAAAATGTGGTAACTTTCCCCACCTCTACCACTTCCTCCAGCTGCCCTTTCCATCCACTGGTCTGTGTAGAAAAAGTTCCTATTAAATCTTCCCCCTCTCGCCTTAACCTTGTGTCCCCTGGTTCTTGATTCCCCAGCCCTCGGTAAAAGATTCTGCATTCTGTTCCCCTCGTGATCTTAGACATCTCTGTAAGATCACCCCTCCAGTCCGTTTTCAACCTTTCCCGTCTCACCTTAAACTGCGCCCACCGGTTTAGACTCCGCTGCTCTGTGTGTAAGGACAGTGGCTATTGACATTATTACCCCTCGTGATTCATAAAGTTCGAACAGCTCACTCCTCGGCCTCCTGTGCTGTAGGGAAGGTCACACTCCTGACCTATCCCTTAGAAATCAAATTCTCCGCACCCAGCAACATTCGTTTAGTTTAGAGATACAGCACCAAAACAGGCCCTTTGACCCACTGAGTCCACTCCGACCAGCCATCCCCACATATTAACACTATCCTACACACACTAGGGACCAATTACACTTATACCAAGCCAATTAACCTACATACCTGTACGTCTTTGGAGTGTGGGAGGAAACCGAAGATCCCGGAGAAAACCCACGCAGGTCACGGGGAGAACATACAACCTCCGTACAGACAGGACCCGTAGGCAGGATTGAACCTGGGTCTCTGGTGCTGAATGTGCTGTAAGGCAGCAACTCTACTGCTGTGCCAACTCTACTGCTGTTGTAGATCTTTCCAATTCAATGACATCCTCCCTATAATAGCAGATTAACAGTGCCCACACACTCCAACTGTTGGCCGTACAGCGTCAAAGCCAAGGAAGAGGCATCTACTGTAAATTGGCCAGAGGAAGCAGCAAACTGGAGGACTGGGAGAAATTTAGAACAACAGAGGAGAACAAAGGGGTTAAATAAGGGGGGGGAAAGAGCATGAAAGAAAGCTTGCGGGGAATATAAAAACTGACCGTAAAGGTATGTAGAAAGGAAACAATTAGTGAAGACAAATGTAGGTCCCTTACAGTCAGACACAGGTGGATTTATAATGGGAAACAAGGAAATGGCAGAACAGTTAAACGAGTAAACGAAAAAAAAAATAAAAGAAAAAAAAGGGTTCTAAGAGTAAACCTAGCAATTATAGACCTGTTAGTTTGACGTCAGTGGTGGACAAATTAATGGAAAGGATACGTTGTAGAGATAAACATCTGGATGAACAGGGTCTGATTAGGAACAGTCAACATAGATAGATACATAGAAAATAGGTGCAGGAGTAGGCCATTCGGCCCTTTGAGCATACACCGCCATTCAATATGATCATGGCTGATCATCCAACTCAGTATCCCGTACCTGCCTTCTCTCCATACCCCCTGATCCCTTTAGCCACAAGGGCCACATCTAATTCCCTCTTAAATATAGCCAATGATCTGGCCTCAACTACCCTCTGTGCCAGAGAGTTCCAGAGATTCACCACTCTCTGTGTGAAAAATGTTTTTCTCATCTCGGTCTTAAAGGATTTCCCCCTTATCCTTGAGCTGTGACCCCTTGTCCTGTACTTCCCCAACATCGGGAACAATCTTCCTGCATCTAGCCTGCCCAACCCCTTAAGAATTTTGTAAGTTTCTATAAGATCCCCCCTCAATCTCCTAAATTCTAACGAGTACAAGCCGAGTCTATCCAGTCTTTCTTCATGTGAAAGACCTGACATCCCAGGAATCAGTCTGGTGAACCTTCTCTGCACTCTCTCTCTGGCAATAATGTCCTTCCTCAGATTTGGAGACCAAAACTGTACACAATACTCCAGGTGTGGTCTCACCAAGACCCTGTACAACTGCAGTAGAACCTCCCTGCTCCTATACTCACATCCTTTTGCTATGAAAGCTAACATACCATTCGCTTTCTTCACTGCCTGATGCACCTGCATGCCTACTTTCAATGACTGGTGTACCATGACACCCAGGTCTCGTTGCATCATCTCCCCTTTTCCTAATCGGCCACCATTTAGATAATAGTCTGCTTTCCTGTTTTTGCCACCAAAATGGATAACCTCACATTTATCCACATTATACTGCATCTGTCAAACATTTGCCCACTCACCCAGCCTATCCAAGTCACCTTGTAGTCTCCTAGCATCCTCCTCACAGCTAATACTGCCCCCCAGCTTAGTATCATTCGCTAACCTATAGATGTTGCCTTCAATTCCCTCATCCAGATCATTAATATATAATGTAAATAGCTGGGGTCCCAGCACTGAGCCTTGCGGTACCCCACTAGTCACTGCCTGCCATTGTGAAAAGGACCCGTTTACTCCTACTCTTTGCTTCCTGTTTGCCAGCCAGTTCTCTATCCACATCAATACTGAACCCCCAATACCGTGTGCTTTAAGTTTGTATACTAATCTCTTATGTGGGACCTTGTTGAAAGCCTTCTGAAAGTCCAGATACAACACATCCACTGGTTCTCCCCTATCCACTCTACTAGTTACATCCTCGAAAAATTCTATAAGATTCGTCAGACATGATTTACCTTTCGAAATCCATGCTGACTGTCTAATGATTTCACCACTTTCCAAATGTGCTGCTATCCCATCTTTAATAACTGACTCTAGCAGTTACCCCACTACCGATGTTAGACTAACTGGTCTGTAATTCCCCGTTTTCTCTCTCCCTCCCTTCTTAAAAAGTGGGGTTACGTTAGCTACCCTCCAATCCTCAGGAACTACTCCAGAATCTAAAGAGTTTTGAAAAATTATCACTAATGCATCCACTATTTCTGGAGCTACTTCCTTAAGTACTCTGGGATGCAGCCTATCTGGCCCTGGGGATTTATCGGCCTTTAATCCATTCAATTTACCCAACACCACTTCCCGACTGACCTGGATTTCACTCAGTTCCTCCATCTCCTTTGACCCGCGGTCCCCTGCTATTTCCGAAAGATTAGTTATGTCCTCCTTAGTGAAGACGGAACCAAAGTAGTTATTCAATTGGTCCGCCATATCCTTGTTCCCCATGATCAATTCACCTGTTTCTGACTGCAAGGGACCTACATTTGTTTTTACTAATCTCTTTCTCTTCACATATCTATAGAAACTTTTGCAGTCAGTTTTTATGTTCCCTGCCAGTTTTCTTTCATAATCTATTTTCCCTTTCCTAATTAAGCCCTTTGTCCTCCTCTGCTGGTCTCTGAATTTCTCCCAGTCCTTTGGTATGCTGCTTTTTCTGGCTAATTTGTACGCTTCATCTTTTGCTTTGATACTATCCCTGATTTCCCTTGTTATCCACGGATGCACTACCTTCCCTGATTTATTCTTTTGCCAAACTGGGATGAACAATTTTTGTACATGGATTTTTGCCTGGAAAGTCATGTTTGACTAATCTTCTTGAATTTTTTGAAGTGGTTACTCGGTAAATTGATGAGGGTAAAGCAGTGGATGTTGTATATATGGACTTCAGTAAGGCCTTTGACAAGGTTCCTCATGGAAGATTGGTTAAGAAGGTTCAATTGTTGGGTATTAATGGTGGAGTAGCAAGCTGGATTCAACAGTGGCTGAATTGGAGATACCAGAGAGTAATGGTGGGTGGCTGTCTGTAGGGTTGGAGGCCAGTGACTAGTGGGGTGCCACAGGGATCTGTGTTGGGTCCACTGTTGTTTGTCATGTACATCAATGATCTGTATGATGGTGTGGTAAATTGGATTAGTAAGTATGCAGATGATACTAAGATAGGTGGTGTTGTGGATAATGAAGTGGATTTTCAAAGTCTACAGAGAGATTTAGGCCATTTGGAAGAGTGGGCTCAAGGATGGCAGATGGAGTTTAATGCTGATAAGTGTGAGGTGCTACATCTTGGCAGGACAAATCAAAATAGGACGTACATGGTAAATGGTAGTGAATTGAGGAATGCAGTTGAACAGAGGGATCTAGGAATAACTGTGCACAGTTCCCTGAAAGTGGAATCTGATGTAGATAGGGTGGTAAAGAAAGCTTTTGGTGTGCTGGCCTTTATAAATCAGAGCATTGAGTATAGAAGTTGGGATGTAATGTTCAAGTTGTACAAGGCATTGGTGAGGCCAATTCTGGATAATGGTGTACAATTTTGGTCGCCTAATTATAGGAAGGATGTCAACAAAATAGAGAGAGTACAGAGGAGATTTACCAGAATGTTTCCTGGGTTTCAGCAACTAAGTTACAGAGAAAGGTTGAACAAGTTAGGTCTTTATTCTTTGGAACGCATAAGGTTAAGGGGGGACTTGATAGAGGTCTTTAAAATGATGAGAGGGATAGACAGAGTTGACGTGGATAAGCTTTTCCCACTGAGAGTAGGGAAGATTCAAACAAGGGGACATGACTTGAGAATTAAGGGACAGAAGTTTAGGGGTAACATGAGGGGGGACTTCTTTACTCCGAGTGGTATCTGTGTGGAATGAGCTTCCAGTGGAAGTGGTGGAGGCAGGTTCGATTTTATAATTTAAAAATAAATTGGATAGTTATATGGACGGGAAAGGAATGGAGGGTTATGGTCTGAGTGCAGGTATATGGGACTAGGGGAGAATACGTGTTCGGCACGGACTAGAAGGGCCGAGATGGCCTGTTTCCGTGCTGTAATTGTTATATGGTTATATGGAGTACTTTGGTTCTGTCTTCACTAAGGAAGACATAAACAATCATTCGGAAATACTCGGGGACCGAGGATCTAGTGGGAGGGAGGAACTGAAGGGAACCCACATTAGACAGAAAATGGTGTTGGGTAAACAGTTGGGACTGCAGGCAGATAAATCCCCAGGGCCTGATGGTCTGCATCCCAGTGTATTCAATGAGGTGGCCCTAGAAATCATGGATGGATTGGTGATCATTGGAGGCTCTAGATCAGTTCCTGTGGACTAGAGGGTAGCCAATGTAACCCCACTTTTTAAGAGAGGAGGGAGAGAGAAAATGGGGAATTATAGACCAGTTAGCCTTACATCGATGGTGGGGAAGATCAGCATCGATGATTAAAGATGTTATAGCAGCGCATTGGGAAAGCAGTAACGGGATTGGTGTAGACTCCATTGATGTTGGACTCACCGGCCTGGATTCCCAGGCTTTTCCTTGTATCCTTCCAGAAAGCGAATGGTATGTTAGCTTTCATAGCAAAAGGATTTGAGTATAGGAGCAGGGAGGTTCTACTGCAGTTGTACAGGGTCTTGGTGAGACCACACCTGGAGTATTGCGTACAGTTTTGGTCTCCAAATCTGAGGAAGGACATTATTGCCATAGAGGGAGTACAGAGAAGGTTCACCAGACTGATTCCTGGGATGTCAGGACTGTCTTATGAAGAAAGACTGGATAGACTTGGTTTATACTCTCTAGAATTTAGGAGATTGAGAGGGGATCTTATAGAAACTTACAAAATTCTTAAGGGGTTGGTCAGGCTAGATGCAGGAAGATTGTTCCCGACGTTGGGGAAGTCCAGGACAAGGGTCACAGCTTAAGGATAAGGGGGAAATCCTTTAAAACTGAGATGAGAATAACTTTTTTCACACAGAGAGTGGTGAATCTCTGGAACTCTCTGCCACAGAGGGTAGTCGAGGCCAGTTGGCTATATTTAAGAGGGAGTTAGATGTGGCCCTTGTGGCTAAGGGGATCAGAGGGTATGGAGAGAAGGCAGGTACGGGATACTGAGTTGGATGATCAGCCATGATCATATTGAATGGCGGTGCATGCTCAAAGGGCCGAATGGCCTACTCCTGCACCTAATTTCTATGTTTCTATGTTAACCAGAGGCCCATCATTAGCCCCTCCAGTCTGCGGCACCTCACCCGTGGCTACCCCACCCCATGCTTGCCACCATGTCCTAGGAGCGATGGCCCCGGGGAGGTGGTGAGAGTCGTTGGCGTTGGTGGCAGTTTTGCCGAGCCGGGCCTGGGATGGGCTGGGAAGGCGGAGAGGGTCGGAGAGGCAGTGGGTGTTGGTGCTGCTCCTCGTGGCGGCGATGGTGTCCACAGTTGCTCGGCCCCCCGGGGGTCTGTCTATCCACCTCTGTGCCTGTCCCCTCTTCTGTAGCGTGGACCCTCCTCCACACGTCACCCTCACCCCGAAGCTGGAGTAACTCAGCGGGACAGGCAGCATCTCTGGAGAGAAGGAATGGGTGATGTTTCTGGTTGAGGCCCTCCTTCAGACCCAAAACATCACCCATTCCTTCTCTCCAGAGATGCTGCCTGTCCCGCTGAGTTACTCCAGCATTTGTGTCTATCTTCGATTTAAACCAGCATCTGCAGTTCCTTCCTACACATCACCCTTATCCCCTCCAGAGCTCCCTCACACCCATGCCTTTTTCCACGGTAAACAGTGCCCTGCATCATCTATTTGACACTTCACCCATCACTTGAATGTCCACACACAATCAACCCGAACGAGCTTTGCCGGGCCAGCCGCTATCTCTGGAGAACATGAGGAGGTGATGTTATGGTCCGTGACATGGTGGCACAGCGCTAGAGTTGCTGCCTTACAGCACCAGGGATACGGGTTTTCTCCAGTTTCCTTCCACACTACATAAACATGCAGTTTTGTAGGTTAGTTGGCTTCCATAAAGTGTCCCTAGTGTATAGAATAGAACTAGTGTGTGGGTGGGCACGGACTCAGGTGGCCAAAGGGCCTGTTTCCATGCTGTATATCCAAAGTAAACCTCGATCCCCTACTGTCCCTCCACTAACACTCTCCTGTCCCTGGCAGAATCTGTCCACACCCTCAACAACTGAAGTGATTCCTAGTAAGGAATCTGATCTATAGTAAGGATTCAGTCCTGACGATGGGTGCTGTCTTTACGGAGTTTGCACGTTTTCCCCGTGACCTGTGTGGGGTTTTTTCCAGGTGCTCCGGTTTCCCCTCACACTTCAAAGACGTGCAGGTTTGTAGGTTAATTTGGCTTTGGTAAAAAAAAATTGTAAATTGTCCCCAGTGTGTGTAGATAGTGTTAATATGCGGGGATTGCAGGGCGGTGCAGACTCGATGGGCCGAAGGGCCTGTTCTCGTGGTGTTTCTCCAAATTAAACTAAACTGTACTGTTCTCTCCGGAGTTCCTCTTGCCCGTCATTTATGTAGAATCTCTAGATTCCCCTCGACCCTCTCAGCCCCAGTTATATCGATCCCCTTCCTGCCCCCCTGATCGCCCTCTCCCTTACCTCCGCACCCCTGCAGTCCACATCTCAACCTGTCATAAACTGTGTGATGATCGATGAAGACAGCACCGTAACTCTCCTACTCTCCCCAGCCAGTGAGGCCCGGAACATTCTGGAGATCGTGGAGGATCGGGACGACAGTTCACCCAGATTCCCACTGACGGAGGAATTCCAAGCTGCAGTGGTAAGGTGCAAGGTCATAGTGAGGTCACAGGATGGCCAGCACAGAGGCTTGAACCACTGACATACATGCGCACATACACATACTCACACGCTCACACACATACATGCCTACACACACGCATGGACACACATGTACACACACATACACCCACACACACATACATGCCTACACACACATGTACACACACACACATGTACACACGCACGTACACACATGCATGCACACACATATATGCACGTACACACACACACATACATGTACACGCACACAGCAAACATACACAGATGCACACACTTACATGCATGTAAACAAATGCACATATAAACACACACACATATACTTACACACATACACACACACCTACACGCACGTACACACACACACACACGTACACACACTTACGTACACACACTTATACACACACACTTACACACACACACACACGTACACAGACTTACAGACACAAACACACACACTTGCATACACACTTACATACACGTACACACACACACGCGTACACAGACTTACACACACACACACGTACACATGCACCATCGGGTATGTTTAGGTATATTGTTGTCACGTGCACTGCATCAGGTCCAGAGACAAAGTCCAATGTCCCCAATGGGGTCGAGGTGAATCGGGCAGTACCCGGGCGTATGGAAGGACCGTTCAGAAGGCTGATAACAGAGGGGAAGAAGCTGTTCCTGAGCCTGGTGGTGCGGGCAGAGATGTCCAAGGTTCTCCCCAGTCAAAATGGGGAGTGAGGGGTCGCTGGGCGGTGGTGCTGGGCTGAGGATGAGCAGTCAGTTTGCTGCACCCCTTGTGTCCGGTACGCACACAGCGGCACGACTGATCTTCAAAGAGGGGTGGTGTTCCCGTGGGTACGGGCAACCGCCCTGTCTTGCTCGGCCTCCTCTGATGCTATCAGGAGCAGGAAGTCAATCATACTTAACGTCTGGCCCAATTACAGCAGGCGAGGAACACCCACGTAAACAGAGACAGCACAAGGGGTCGGCCCTGTCCCCACACGGGGGGTTGGGGGGCGATAACCCCGCCTGTAGGTCCACTATCACCACCCCCCCCCCCCCCCCCCCCGCAGCCCAGTCACCCCCACAGGGGACAGGGGGGCAATGATACTCACCCACAACCAGAATGGGCTCTCGCCTGGCACCTACCCCCCCCCCCCCCCACACTGTACCCCCTCCCCCACACTGTACCCCCCCCCCCCCACTGTACCCCCCTCCCCCCACACTGTACCCCCCCCCCCCCACACTGTACCCCCCCCCCCCCACACCCCCCACACTGTGCCCCCCCCCCCACACTGTACCCCCCCCCCCCACACTGTACCCCCCCCCCCCACTGTACTGTGTCCCCCCTGTACCCCCCCCCCACTGTACCCTCCCCCACCTGTGCCCCCTCCCCCACACTGTACCCCCCCCCCCCCACACTGTGCCCCCCTCCCCCACACTGTACCCCCCCCCCCCCACTGTACCCCCCCCCCCACCTACCCCCACACTGTACCCCCCTCCCCCACACTGTACCCCCCCCCCCCCACACTGTGCCCCCCCCCCCTGTGCCCCCTCCCCCACACTGTACCCCCTCCCCCACACTGTACCCCCCTCCCCCACACTGTGCCCCCCCCCCCCCACACTGTACCCCCCCCCTCCCCCCACTGTACCCCCCACTGTGCCCCCCTCCCCCACACTGTACCCCCCTCCCCCACACTGTGTACCCCCCCCCACACTGTGCCCCCCTCCCCCACACTGTGCCCCCCCCCCCCACACTGTACCCCCCTCCCCCACACTGTGCCCCCCCCCCCACACTGTACCCCCCCCCACACTGTACCCCCCTCCCCCCACTGTACCCCCCTCCCCCACACTGTGCCCCCCCCCCCTCCCCCACACTGTGCCCCCCTCCCTCCCCCTGTGCCCCCTACCCCCTCACTGTACCCCCCCCCCCCCACACTGTGCCCCCCCCCCCCCCCCCACTGTACCCCCCCCCCACTCCCCCCACACTGTACCCCCCCCACACCCCCACACTGTACCCCCCCCCCCACACTGTACCCCCCCCCCCACACTGTACCCCCCCCCCCCCACACTGTACCCCCCCCCCACACTGTGTACCCCCTCCCCCACACTGTGCCCCCTCCCCCACACTGTGCCCCCCCTCCCCCACACTGTACTCCCCCCCCCCACACTGTACCCCCCCTCCCCCACACTGTGCCCCCCCCTCCCCCACACTGTGCTGCCTCCCCCCCCCACACTGTGCCACTGAGGGTAGGTATTTATGAGGCACTTCCTGCGATGAGCTGCAGGACTGCCCTCTGCGGACAGACGATGGATATTTCCGTCCACGACTGGCGGTGTGTGGACCCTGCTTCTCCCCCCCCCCCACAGCGCTGATGCACGTCACGACTGGGCTGCACAGTCCACAGCACACCCTGATTCGTCACATGGATGGCCAGGCAGGGTCCATGCTGCCCTGTGTGGAGCTCAGGGTGAATGAAGCCTTGCCTCCACTCGCTCACACCCCCCATGCTGGGGTCATCTCCCCGCGAGAGAGGGGGAGGATTTAATAACAACCTGAGCAGCAACTTTTTCACACAGAGAGTGGTGGGTGTGTGGAACGAGGCAGACAGGAAGAACTGCAGATGCTGGTTTACAATAAAAGATAAAGTGCTGGAATAACTCATCGGGCCAGGCAGCATCTCTGGAGAACTCACCTTGGTTTTGTCCCTCCCCCACCTCACATCTGGCTTTTTATATAAAATCTTGAGAGGAATAGATCGAGTTGATGCACACTCTTGCCCAGAGTACGGGAATCGGGAACCAGAGATGAAGGGGAAAAGATTTCATAGGAATCTGAGGGGTAACTTTTTCACAGAGAGTGGTGGGTGTATGGAACAAGCTGCCAGAGGAGGTAGTTGAGGCGGAGACTATCTAACGTTTAAGAAACAGTTGGACAGGTACATGGATAGGACAAATTTGGAGGGATATGGACCAAATGCGGGCAGGTGGGACTAGTGTAGATGGGACATGTTAGCTGGTGTGGACAAGTTGGGCGGAAGGGCCTGTTTCCACACTGTGTCACTCCGTGACTCCACCCTCCCCCCTTCAACTACAATCAGTCCGAAGAAGCTTCCCGACCCGAAACATCACCTATCCATATATTCCAGGGATGCTGCCTTGCCCGCTGAGCTGCTCCAGCATTTTGTGTTCTTTTTAACATAGGAGGTAGTTCAGGCAGGTGCAATAACACACCTTAAAGGACACCTGGACAGGTACATGGATAGGAAATGTTTAGAGATGGACGAGTTGGTCAGTATGGACGAGAAGGGCCGATGGGCCTGTGTGACTCAGGGCCGCTGAGGCACTGTAAAGTGTGCAGTTGAACCCTGTGCTTGTGCTGGCTATTGAGAGTCTGTGACCAGAACAGCGCGGAAACAGGCCCTTCGGCCCATCAAGTCCGCACCGACCAGCAATCCTCGCACACTAACCCACTAACTCCTACACAAACTAAGAACAATTTACAATTTTTACCAAAGCCAATTAACCTACAAACCTGCACGTCTTTGGAGAGTGGAAGGAAACCAGAGCTCCTGGAGAAAACCCACGCAGGTCACAGGGAGGAACTGCAAACTCCACACAGACAGCACCAGAGCTCAGTATTGACCCTGGGTCTCTGGCACTGGAAGCCAACAGCTCTACCCGCTGCGCCACCGTGCCGTGACCCACCACACTGCCTCGCCCTAGAACCTCTGCCTTGCTTTGATTCCTGTCTTTTTCCTCGCAGGCCCCATGTGGTGCTACCCCACCGCTGCCGGCCCACCCACTGCCACCGCTGGGGGACCAGTCGTACGAGGAGGGGGAGCCCTGCGGCCCCATGGCCCCCTGCCCCACGGGTGAGTCACCCCAGACCCAAGGGGGCAGAGAGGGGCTGATCAGTGGGGTGGGGGGGGTCATCTATTTACAAGGGGTAAGATGGTATTTCCAGGTGCTTCATGGGGAGGGAGTCAGTGTTTTACGGGGGTGTGTACCTGGGGCGGTGTGTACCTGGGGCGGTGTGTACCTGGGGCGGTGTGTACCTGGGGCGGTGTGTACCTGGGGCGGTGTGTGGGGCGGTGTGTACCTGGGGCTACCTGTGTTTCCGTGTCTGATGGTCGGTGTGTTTCCAGACGGCCTGGACTCGGACGAGAGCCTGTACGAGTCGTACGGGGAGGAGGAGGCGTGTGCGGCGCGTGGCACGGACTCTCTGCAGGCACTGCCCGCCCCCTCCCTCACCCACATCTGTGGCCTCCTCTGGCGCAAACAGTGGCTGGGACGATGGAGCAGGCAGCTCGTGCTCATCAAAGGCCAGCTGCTGTTGATGGGTATCACCCCCTCCCCCCTCATCCCCTCCCCCCTCACCCCCCTTACCCTCACCCCCCCCCCCCCTCACCCCTCATCCCCTCCCCCTCCCCCCTCCCATCACCCCCTCATCCTCCCCCTCACCCCTCCACCCCTCACCCCGTTGGAAAACGTCGCTCCAGGACCCGCTGGTATGCCGCGAGGACGGGTCCTGGAGTGGTGGGATGAGGGGAAGGCCCACATCCATCTCTTTTGTAAGGAATACAAGTGGGGGTCTCCCATGACCTCGCGCGCTTCGTGTGACGTGCATGAAGAGCGATGGCGCGGTGATTATGCAATAACTACAAAATAAAGACCTTTTTTACCCCAAAAAAATTATTACTCAAAATAACATCTGAAACATAAGCTACATATGTTTACCTGATGGAAAATCCAAAAAAAACAAAATCGAAAATTTGGACCTAGACTTCCTCAGTCGCGCTCAATTGTCCCCCTTAAAAATCAAATTGCCCCCCTGTGGGGCGTACGCCCCATGTTGGGAACCACTGCTCTAGAGAGAACAAGAAAGGCAAAGCCCGGTTGAGATCGTGCAGCATCTGGACCCGCGGCCTCACGAAGGCGCCTCGGGAACGCTCAAGCTGCAGGTACCTCAAGGCTTCCTCCTTCTTCTGAAACTCTCCCCATTCGCAGGAGTCATCAACCACCCGACCCAGGCGAGACTCTACGTACAGCAGCTCTCTCTCAAGCCTCTCGGCCGCTGAGTCCCGCCGTCCGGTCGACCCCCATTTTGCCCGTACGGTGGCACCACGGCCATGTCCCAAGGCCAACAGGACGCGCAGGCACTGCTATGCAACACTCAGCTCGAATTAAATAGCATTAGAAAAAGTGCCATACAGCCAACGCTAAATCCAAAATTCGCGGGGCTGTGTAAGCCTGGAGCCACCAAACCGCCCATTCTCTTGTTCAGGAGGCAACTTGTCAAAGCAGGTAAAGGAGCTGGACGAAGAAGCGAGAACTTTGAGGTTAATTAAAGGATCAACCTACCCTGCTAAAAACCCACCATAACCCACGACAACACCCCTACGCACCCACTGGCGGAACTGGTGAAATTTCGAGGGCTCGGCACTCTAAACATGAGTCTTTTAGACCATGGCCAAGGCCGACCCTCCTGGAAGATGCGGGTAACCCCAATAACACCAGCAACGAACCCGAAGAGCCAACCACCAGCACTGCAACGGAAGAACTTCAGGAAGAAGTAGTCCTGCCATGGGTAACAATGGAGGTAGGGGGTCTGGTTCCCCAAATAATATGGGAAGCATGGAGGTTGGGGGAAGACTGTATTAGGTTTTAAATGCATGGAGCATGCTAACATCCGATACTTACGTCTTAAGCAGTATCCAGGGATATGCCGTAGAGTTTGTACACCAAAACAGCCCTCCAGTTCAACACAAACCAAACCGAGAATTTGTGCTCTCTGATAGGTTAAAAAACAGAAGCACAAGTTGAACTGGAGCGACTTTACATAAAAGGTGTAATTCAGAAAACACAACACGAACCATTAGAATTCGTGTCCAATATATGTACTAAAACCCAAAAAGATGGTGGTTGTCACATCATCATAGATCTGACAAATTGAATAGATTTGTATAATATATTCACTTAAAAATGGAAACCGTTGTTACTGTTAAACAACTAATTCCCAAAGGTACTTCATGGCTAGCATCGATTTAAAAGATGCATACTGTTCAGTATCCATACGAGGTGAAAACAGACGTTACTTAAAATTTAACTGGATGGGACAACTCTGGCAATATAAAGCGCTGCCAAATGGGCTAACATCAGACCAGGCTGTGCACAAAAAAATAAAAACCAGGCCTAGCGTTTCTACGCAAACACAAACATATGGTTATGGCATGTTTGGATGACATACTCATGTGGGCATAACTTTGGAATTGGCCATACTTACTGTAACAGCCACAAAAACAGTCGTTTGAGAAAAAACTGGGATTTATCATCCGTCCAATTAAATCTAAACTAACACCGTCCACTACTATGGACTGCTCGGGATTCACCATTGATTCAGTTCACAACGGTGACACTACCCAAGGGAAAGGCCAGAGAAATAATAGAGGTTGTAGTAACCTCATTGACATCACAAATCCATCCATCAGATTGGTAGCCAAAGTAATTGGTAAAATGGTGGCTGCTTTCCCAGACACACAATTTGGATTACATTACCAAAACTTACACAGAGCAAAAATTCAAGCTCTAAAAATCAATGCAGGTCACTTTAACAGACCTATGAGACTACCAATTCAAGCCAAAACGGAGCTAAAATGGTGGATCGATAACATCTGGCTTCAATCGGTGGATCGATAACATCTGGTTCCAAACCTATCATTGTCAGTAACCCTTCGATGGCACTACAAACGGATGCCAGTGCACTGGGGTGGGGAGCCACCAATACCATCACCAGCTGTGGAGATAGATGGACATTGCAGGAAACATCCTTCTTACTGACACTGGGTATAAATTACTTGGAAATGTTGGGTGCAGTTCATGGATTTACACACCACCAGCATGTTAAATTACAAATAGACAATACCACTGTGGTAGCATACATCAACCACATGGGCGGCAACACATCGATATAATGTGACAATCTCGCTAATTCAATTTGGCAATGGTGCATCCAGAGAAATATTTGGATATCAGCCACTTACCTACCACGGAGACTAAGTTTAGTGGCAGACACCAGGTCACGCAAATTTAATGAAAACACCGAATGGATGTTAAACAAAACAGTGTTTTCTGAAATCACAGCAAAATACGGGAAACCGGATATCGATCTTGTCGCATTTAGATTATATCTAACTAGGTTTCATGGGAACCAGACCCTGGGGCAACGGCAACAGATGCATTTTCATTGCATTGGGGGAAATGGTTTATTTACGCATTCCCTCCATCCTGCCTCATCAGTCGGGTATGAAGGAGAATACAACAAGACTTTGCGTCTGGTATTTGGGAGTACCCGATTGGCCTACTCAACCATGGTTCCCAGTGGTGCAAAACATGGTATTCGAACCATGTATTACAATCCCACACAGACCAGATCTACTACTACATCCCGTGGCGGGATAGCCATCCAAGCCATAAAGCTGGAACCTGCTAATTTGTAGAGTTTAAAGACACCGCTTCTACACGGATTCACAGACCGAACAGCAAACATCATCTCGACGGCCCAAAGAGAATCAACCAAGAAGCAATATCTGGTCTACATCAGAAAGTGGGAAACGTACTACCATAAGAACAAAACCACCAACAGAAATACCAACATCCCATCTGTTCTGGAATATCTGTCAGGCCTCCACTATGATGAGGGGCTCAGCTACAGTGCCATCAACAGCGCCAGAAGTGCCCTGTCGACATACCTATGGCAAGGGACAGAGCGTTACACGGTAGGGACTCACCCTCTGGTAACCAAGCTCATGAGGGGAATATTTAACACAAACTCCAAAAAAACAGGTACTCCCATGTATGGGATGTAAGCATTGTCCTGAAAGCACTCAGGAACTGGTCACCAGCAGCAACCCTGTCCCCATACAGGCTAACGTTTTAAAAAGCAGTCATGGTAATGACACTGGTCACGGCACAGAGGGTTCAGTCACTGCACAGACTGGACAACATGACCTCCTCACCTGACGATATTACGTTCCATATTTACGAACTAGTAAAACAGAACAGACAGGGATCAGCAGGCCTCAATATCCAATGTAGGTCATACCCTGCAGATGACTGCCTCTGTATAGTTAAACATCTATCACTATACATGGTGAAAACTAAAAACCTGAGAGGCAATGAGAAGGGACTGCTGATCAGCCATAAGAAACCTCACAAAAAAGTGACGGTCCAAACGATCTCGAGATGGCTGAAAAAGGTACTGACGCGGGCTGGGGTGGATACTAATGTGTTCAATTCTCATTCCACCAGGGCCGCAGCTACATCAGCGGCAGTACGACTGGATGTGCCCATGGACCAAGTCCTCGAAGCAGCAGGATGGTCAGGGGAAAGAACTTTCCAGTTATTTTATAACAAACCAGTGAGAGAGACTGGAACATTTGCAGAAATAATCTTAAATTCTGTAAATTCATTAAAACCCATAAATAGGGTTATATTTGTGTTAATATATTTTATGATTTCAATAACGAATCATGTGCAATTATGTTAACACTATTCCTCCCACAGGTAAGGCAGACGTGTGCATGGACGTTTCAACGGCATGAGATCACAGAGCTTTGAAGTCTTCACGTAGTCACTCACGTGACTCCGAAGTAAAATGGTAAGATTAAACGAGAACTTGCCAGTTTGAAGTTTGATCTGTATTTTATGAGGAGTTACGATGAGGGATTACGTGCCCGCCGCTCCCACCCAGATCATATATACTTAACTGGTACCTCTTCTCTAATCTTACTATGTTTAGACATTACAGTTATCTGTGATCTCACACCGCTGCTTTGAAGAATGACACCCATGCGTCCTAGCGGGCTTCTTCACGTAATCCCTCATCGTAACTCCTCATAAAATACAGATCAAACTTCAAACTGGCAAGTTCCCGTTTAATCTTACTATTAAACCCCATTTTCAACTCCCTATTGCTCCAACTGATGTAACATTCTCCTAATTTCCTCTCTCTGTGGATCCAGAACCTTCCCCGGTGGCATTATCATAATTTTCTGTACCTCCCCTTTCGTTCCCATGGGCACCGCTATAGCCTGCATCTGGCTTATGCTCCTGGTTATGAGCTCTCTAAGATAAGGTATACAACAGGGGATAAAGATCAGCCCAGCCAACGCACATATGATCACAAGTCCCACCGTTTTCCACCATGATCCTCCCAAGAGGGAATCCCACCATCCAATGCCCTTAATTGAGTTCCACTTTTGCACCGGAACATGTGCCAATTTCCGGATTCCTTCTGATATGTCCATTACTGCCTGTCCATTATCGTCGATATTCAGGGAACAATTAGAGAGGTTGAATTTTCCACACACCCCTCCTTGTTCGGCTAGGATGCAGTCCAGGGCCAATCGATTTTGGTATATTGCTGTTCTCATCTGTGTTTGCTGCTTTGCCAGTATCTCTAGTGCTGCGGCCGTCCGCTTAGTGATCACCTCCAATATAGCCTGCAATCGTATAATCCGGTTTAACAAGTACGATATCCCCAGGAACCATCCTGAGCCCACGTGGCTGGCTCATTATATGAGATAATTCGAGCTGGAGGCCACTCATCATCCTCCCAGGTTCCTATCTCCAACTCTCGTGTCTTCCTTTGTAGGTCATCAAATACTGGCGTGCCCAGCATTCGTCCTCATTCTGCTGGCAACAAAAAGAATCCCGGCTGCACCAACCCAATAAAACACGCTGCACTCCATTTTCCCGGGAGTACTGAATAGGCCTTATGTCCACAGATCCAGAGTAATCCCTCTGGAGCACATCCACTGACCGAGTTACTTTCCCAGAGGTCCCGTAAGGCTGGTAACTCCTAATCCCACACCTCGACAGTTGATCCCCTCCAAGGCCATTGGGAACTCATAAGAGGTCCTACACAAAGCCAGCAGTCCTTAACATCCAGCGTGTGAGCAATCCTGGTAGCCAGGTCCATGAAGAGATTCCCTCCTAATTCAGGAATTTCTATCTGCTTCTGTATTTCTTCGTACAAGGATGCATGTAGTTGAGGTCTCTTAGTTGGGGCTGGTTGGGTTACCTCTTTTTCTTCTAGCCTTTTTACTAGTATTATTACTTGTATTGCCTATTAATAGTTACTAGTATTCCTTATTACTAGTATTTCCTTCTCCTTGTCTAAATTTTCCTTCACCAACTGTGACCCCGTTCCTCATTGCCCGGCTTTCCGTAAGCAAAGCCATTTCTCTCCTCTGGGGCAGATTCTGTACATCCTCATTCATGTGTATCCCAAATTCTGCACTAAGTAGTATTCTACTTAGAGAGAGTACAGAGGAGATAGAGAGAGTACAGAGGAGATTTACTAGAATGTTGCCTGGGTTTCAACAACTAAGTTACAGAGATAGGTTGAATAAGTTAGGTCTTTATTCTCTGGAGCGCAGAAGGTCAAGGGGGGACTTGATAGAGGTCTTTAAAATGATGAGAGGGATAGACAGAGTTGATGTGGACAAGCTTTTCCCTTTGAGAATAGGGAAGATTCCAAAAAGAGGACATGACTTCAGAATTAAGGGACAGAAGTTTAGGGGTAATATGAGGGGGAACTTCTTTACTCAGAGAGTGGTAGCGGTGTGGAATGGGCTTCCAGTGGAAGTGATGGAGGCAGGTTCATTGGTATCATTTAAAAATAAATTGGATAGGCATATGGATGAGAAGGGAATGGAGGGTTATGGTATGAGTGCAGGCAGGTGGGACTAAGGGGACAAAATTTGTTCCGCACGGACTTGTAGATTCAGATTCAGATTCAATTTTAATTGTCATTGTCAGTGTACAGTACAGAGACAACGAAATGCATTTAGCATCTCCCTTGAAGAGCGACATAGCAAACGATTTGAATAAAAATAAATAAATAATAAGTGTCCGGGGGGGGGGGGGGTGATTGGCAGTCACCGAGGTACGTTGTTTAGTAGAGTGACAGCGGCCGGAAAGAAGCTGTTCCTCGACCTGCTGGTTCGGCAACGGAGAGACCTGTAGCGCCTCCCGGATGGTAGGAGGGTAAACAGTCCATGGTTGGGGTGAGAGCAGTCCTTGGCGATGCTGAGCGCCCTCCGCAGACAGCGCTTGCTTTGGACAGACTCAATGGAGGGGAGCGTGGAACCGGTGATGCGTTGGGCAATTTTCACCACCCTCTGCAATGCCTTCCGGTCGGAGACAGAGCAGTTGCCATACCATACTGTGATGCAGTTGGTAAGGATGCTCTCGATGGTGCAGCGGTAGAAGTACACCAGGATCTGAGGAGACAGATGGACCTTCTTCAGTCTCCTCAGGAAGAAGAGACGCTGATGAGCCTTCTTGATCAGAGTAGAGGTATTGTGGGTCCAAGAGAGGTCATCGGAGATGTTGACTCCCAGGAACCTGAAGCTAGAAACACGTTCCACCTCCGTCCCGTTAATGTGGATGGGGGTGTGCGTGCCGCCTCTGGACTTCCTGAAGTCTACAATGAGCTCCTTGGTCTTCTTGGAGTTAAGGGCCAGGTTGTTGTCAGCGCACCATGCTGCTAAGTGCTGGACCTCCTCCCTGTAGGCCAGCTCATCGTTGTTGCTGATGAGGCCAATCACCGTTGTATCATCTGCATACTTGATGATGGTGTTAGTACCATGTACAGGTGTGCAGTCATAGGTGAAGAGGGAGTAGAGGAGGGGGCTCAGCACACAGCCCTGAGGAACGCCGGTGTTCAGGGTGAGGGTTGAAGAGGTGTGCTTGTCTAACCTCACAGACTGGGGTCTGTTGGTTAGAAAGTCCAGTATCCAGTTGCAGAGGGAGGGGTCGATGCCCAGGTTACCGAGTTTGGTGATCAGTTTTGATGGAATAATGGTGTTGAATGCTGAGCTGTAATCGATGAACAGCATTCTTACATAAGTGTCTCTGTTGTCAAGGTGGGAGAGGGCGGAGTGAAGTGCCGTTGAGATGGCATCCTCCGTACTCCTGTTCTTGCGGTAGGCAAACTGATAGGGATCCAGTGTGGGGGGTAGGCAGCTTTTGAGGTGTGCCAGGACCAGCCTCTCGAAGCACTTGGTGATGATGGGAGTAAGTGCAACTGGGCGGAAGTCGTTGAGGCTTGCCGCAGTGGAGTGTTTTGGCACTGGCACGATGGAGGTGGCTTTAAGGCAAGTGGGGCCGAGATGGCCTGTTTCCGTGCTGTAATTGTTATATGGTTATATGGTTACTCCCCCCTCCTTACAACTGGTTCTGGTTCTATGGGGTATAACATGAGTCATGCACATAGAAATGATAGGTAAAATAACTTCTGGTTTGTTCGCCATACCTGACGGGGTGGTAACATTTATCACAGCTGTCCATACATTTACTTACAGTGACGATCATCATTAGCACAAGTGCCAAGCCCTGCATTGTAATCTTTTAGTTCAATCTTTCTTTCTCAAAGATCAGAGTCAGTGGTGTCTTTCCCTGTCGTACTGTCCTGTCCTCCTCAGCCGGAGCATCCACTGGTCCCTTTATTCGCACTGCGTGTGCCCACCCTTTTTCTTTTGTCCGCACTGCTATTTCCGTGGTCAATAGTACCAAATATGGACCAGTCCCACGGGGTTGGAACTTTTCTTCCTTCCACGATTTTACGAGAACCCAGTCTCGCTTTCACAGAATGGATTGGAAAGTCGAGAGGAGGACTCTGTGCCAGCAGCCCCTTGGTTTTTAATTCTGTAGTAGAACGAGACCCTGCCAGTAAATAGTTCCTTTGCCGAGTTTGTCTTCCAAAGAATACCGTTAGCAGAAAAAGTCAAATTTGCACTCCAGAGACCAACAGGGTAACTTCCATATGTGTCGGTTATCTAAGTCTACTTGCCAGTCGGGCTGACGCTGTATCCCATTGCAATAGTCAATCTTGGTGACATCCCAAGATCCAAAGGCATCTGGGCCATTGCACTGTACCACATCTCTTTTGCAGAGGTGAAAGACTCTGCTTGTTTGTCCCGGGACACATCGTCAAATTTATCCCTCTTTTCGCTCCAGCTGTAGTGGCATCAGGATGCATAGCATGATGAATCGCCTCATTTTAATTTATCTGAAATATGCAAAGGCTCACAAAAAGCTCATTTTTTACTTAATTAGCGTAAACAACTATTCATTCAATTTAAAAGTCCTTCAGTTAGCAATGTTACAAAATATTGAGATTTAAAAAATCAAGTCTGCAATTTATCCCATCAGATAAAGCATAACAATAAGTTTAATTTGACACCTAATTCACTTTCATATCTCAAGTAATAAAACAGTTATGGCTATTTTCATACTCGGAAATTAGCATCTTTTTCCCTATTGATTTTCTATGGACATAACAATAAAGCTGTGATCGTGGACAGTCAAAAGCCCATAACCTTCTTAAAAATTAAGAGAACTGAATGAAATTTTCAGTTATCATAGATTGAAGCATTCTGAAACAAATATAAAATAATCTTACTTGGATGACCTGAAAGTAAAGCATATAATTAGTTAGTTACCCAATGGTAGCTAATTTCAAACTTCAATTACTAGATCTAAACATCTATCCATTTCTTAATAAATGATTAACATTTTTAAATAGCCCAAGTGTCCAAATAATATTCACAAATAATTCACAATAAAACATGATTTTTAAATCTCATTTACTTCAATTTATAGGCCAAATGGAAGGAATTTAGTGTTCAATTGCTGTAAATTAAAGTCAATTTAAATCAGCTTTCTAGTGGGATCCTGTGAACGCGCTGGTTTAGAACGTTCACATTGCGCTGGATTTGTGCCCTCAAACGCCCAGAATAATACTGCGGGATACAAAGAGCCCAAAATGAGCTACTCGCTATAGAAAACTTTATTTACAGGGTTAAATAACAAGCCCCATTTAATGTAAAAATAAGGTACATACCTTTAATTGTTTGCTTTATAAAACCCTGGGGCTGCGAGAGGTTGCGAGTTTAGAGAGTGATTTTTAAACTACTATAACTATTATACAAGACCATAAAAACTAATAATACCTTTTGCGACGGGGTCTTTCAGCGATTTTCCGTTAATGATTTAGTAGGCTGAACATTTTCGATTGGAACAGCCTAGTAAAAATCGCGTTTTTTTAAACCCGCCCCCTCTAAACAGCGCCAAAATCACACACACGGGGTAGGGCAGATGCTCAGCCACGATTCAGGTAGGTTTTGTAACATACCTACTTCAGTCAGTCAGTCCAGTAATCAGTTGCATATTCTTAACCATATAGCAAAATAAGGATTCAAAACTAAACTTATAATAATACAACTAAACTTATAATGATACAACTAAACTTATAATGATACAACTCCCAAGCAAAGCAGAAATGTAAAAACTAAAAACTCTGAGTTGAAAATAAAATTACTCTTCTCCCCCCTTTTGATTGTGCTCCCCAAACAATTTGCAGTGGTTCAGATGAACCCATGCAGCACGACCCTCGACCTTGGCAGCGGTCGGATTGGGTCCAAGTGCTTACCCATCCAGTTCCTGACCAGCACATAGCAACATGGCTCAATATTAGATGGAACTTTGACTGCTGGCTCCTCACCATATGCAGCCGTGACCAGTGAATGAGAAGTTTGCAAAGCACGGGTTAATACATAGGATGTCATTTCCACAGTCATCTGGTGGAAATGGGCCACTGCGAGGGCATGGTCATTCCATGGCTTAGGTCAGTACGCACAATGGAGCTGTTGCCATCAATGTCATTTCTTTGTTTACAGCAGCAATAAAATGATGACCATTATCTGAACTTAACCGCGCAGTAACACCGAATTGTGGTATGATTTCGTGTAACAATATTTTTACAATGGTAGAGGCCTTATTGTCAGTGGTCGGCCATGCTTCAATCCATTTACCGAAAACATCGACAATTACAAGAACATACTTATAACACTGACATATTTTCAACTCAATGTAGTCCATTTGCAAGGTCTCAAAGGGACCTGCTGGTAAAGGGGTCTTACCTGGTTCACAGGGCAAGCCCTTACCTGCATTATGCTGCTGGCAAATCAGACATCACTGGCTGATACGCTGGGACAAGTCCAGAAGATTCCCGATGCCACCAGATCTCTAAAATCATATCACTTACGGCCTTGGCCCCACAATGAGTTGCAAACTGTACACATTCAATAACCCACAACGCAAGCTCGTCAGACATGCAAGTCTGTCCAGCAGACGTAACCCATAAGCTACTGACAGGATCGTACACACAACCCTGGTCCTGCCACAGCTGTTCTACCTGTGCAGGAACATGTCCTCCTGTATTTGAAGTACTTCTTGGATGGTTGGCATTCCTTTTTCTTTCAAGGGAGACTTATTCCTAATAGAATTTTTAATCTGCCTCATCATGTGGGACCCAACAATTTGGTAACTCCTATAAGCTTTCTTAGCTAACTCGTTGGCAAGGCAATTTGCTATGTCTATGGGGCTTGGCCTATACTATGGGCTCTATCTTTGATAACAGCATGCTGACAGGGTAACTGAATGGCCTATAGCAAATTAGAAACCAATTTTTGTGAGATATCATTGTCCCTGAAGAGGTTAGAAACCCCCGATTCTTTCATAATTGTCCATATCATGAACCACTCCAAAAGCATATTGGCAGTCCGTGTAAATATTTGCAGATAGTTCTTCGGCCAGGGTGCAGGCTCTAGTCAGTGCAAATTGTTTGGCTAGCTGGGCCTAGAAGGGAGCCTCAAAAGATGTTGCTTCAATGGTCGATCCCTCCTGATTGACAATCACATAACCTGACAACCATTCTCCCTGTTCAACAATGGATGAGCTGCCATCCGTAAACAGGGTAACATCCAGATGTGTTAGCCCATTCAGTCAAGTTCCACTGGTGGAACTTCTCTCGTTTCTCTCATCACATATTCGTTTTTACCTTTACCTGGACTTCACTGTCTCCAATAGGGCAGTCTTTCCAACAGGCTCTCACAGCTCTTGGCATGCGGGCCGATGAAGGCTCTGGCCCGTCCATATTATTGGTTTAGATATCCATTGCGACGCTGGAAGGCAAACAGTTCATAGGCATAGCACAAAACTGTGCCCAGTAATTTTCTTGGGCCATTCAGTTACCTCTCTAAACCCATCAAATTCCCTCTAAACTCCTACACTAAACCCCTCGGAACCATTCTAAACCCCTATAAACCACTCTAAATCCCTCCAAACATCTCTGAACCCAATTCAACCCCTCTAAACCCCTCCAAACTCCTCTAAACACCTTTCAACACATTTCAGCACCTATAACTATACACCACTCTAAACCCCTCCTAAACTATCGAAAACCCTCTAAAAAACTCTATACAAGCCCCTCCGAACGCATCGAACCTCAACTAAATCCCTATATGCCCGCCTAAACCCATCCAAATCCCTCTAAATCCGTCTAAACGCCTTTAAACTCCTCCAACCCTATCCAAACACCTCCAACTAAACCCCATCCTAAACAGCCAAGAATAATGTGTGGCTGCTGTGGAAACCACATGAGATGATGGCAATTTTAAGAATCATACCCCTCAAATCACTTCCAAACAAATTTCAGCGCCTCTACACCCCTCCACACCCCCTCTAAATCCAGCTAAGCCCCTCTAAACCCCTCCGGACTAATCTAAACCCTTCTAAACGCCTTTCAATCCATTCGAGCCTCTCCAAATCCTTCTACACCACTCAAAATGCATCCAAACAGCTCGGAATCCCTCTGAACCCATTTAAACCCCACAAAACCCATGTAAACCCTCTAAACACCCCCCCCCAACACCCCTCGACACCGCTCGAATCCTCTCTAAATCACCCACACCCATCGAATCACCTCAAACTCCCTCGAAACCACTGTAAATCCGTGATAACCCATCGAAGCCCCTCTAAAGCACACGGACCCCCTCGAAAGCTCTCGAAACACATAACCCGTCGAAAGCGCTCTAAACCCCTCTACAGTAGACCCATCTAACACCACGTAAATCCCTCGATACCCATGTAATCCCCTCTAAACCGCTCAAACCCCATCTAAACCGTCTAAACGTTCTGTGAACCGCTCTAAACACCCCAACCCCTCTAAACACCTGAACCCTTGTAAACCCCTGTAAACGCGTCTAAACCTCTCCAGACAAGTCTAAACCCCTGCGAACCCCTGTAATCCCCTCTAAACTCACCTAAACCCACTGTAAACCCCTCCAATTCACTCTAAATTCATGTAAACCCCTGTAAACCCCATCTAAACCCATGTGACCACTGTAAACCCCAGTAAACGTGTCTAAACCACTAAACCACTCTAAACAACTCAAAACATCTCAAACCCCCTCTAGGTACCTCTAAACGTCTCTAAAGATATCTAAACCCCGCTAAATGCATCTAAACACCTCTAAACCTCTCTCTTCCCCCCTAAAACCCTCCAAACCCACCTAAATCCCTATCATCACCTCTAAACACCTCCATACCCATCCATACCTCTCAACCCCTCCAAACAAATTTCAGCTCCACAGCCCTCTAAACCGTTCTCAACCCATCCAACCCACTCCAAACCCCTCTAAACAAATGTATACCCCTCTAAACCCCTCCAAACACCTCCAACCTTTTCTAAATCCCTCTAAGTCCCCTCTAAACCCCTCCAAACTCCCCCAAACCCCTCGAAAACCTTCTCAACGCATTTAAACCCCTTCAAGTCCCTGCAACCCGTTCTAAACCTATCCAAACACCACCGAACACCTCTGAACATCTAACCCCCACGAAACCCATGTAAACCATCTAAACCCCTCGAAGACCCTCCAAACCCCTCATCACCCATCGAAACCACGGAAAATCCCTCAAAACCACTGTGAATCCTTCATAACCCAACGAAATCCCTCGAAACACCTCGAACTCCATCGAAAGCTCTCGAAACACCTCCAAACCCCACCGAAAGCGATCTGACCCCTCTAAACACCTGTACGGCTCGGTTCTGGGACTCCAGCTATTTACGATATATATTAATGATTTGGATGAGGGAATTTAATGCAACATCTCCATGTTTGCAGACGACACGAAGCTGCGGGGCAGTGTTAGCTGTGAGGAGGATGCTAGGAGGCTGCAAGGTGAATTGGATAGGCTGGGTGAGTGGGCAAATGCATGGCAGATGCAGTGTAATGTGGATAAATGTGAGGTTATCCACTTTGGTGGCAAAAACAGGAAAGTAGACTATTATCTGAATGGTGGCCGATTAGGAAAGGGGGAGATGCAACGATACCTGGGTGTCATGGTACACCAGCCATTAAAAGTAGGCACACAGGTGCGGCAGGCAGTGAAGAACGCGAATGGTATGTTAGAATTCATAGCAAAAGGATTTGAGTATAGGAGCAGGGAGGTCCCACTGCAGTTGTACAGGGTCTTCGTGAGACCACACCTGGAGTATTGCGTACAGCTTTGGTCTCCTAATCTGAGGAAATACATTGTTGCCATAGAGGGAGTACAGAGAAGGTTCACCAGACTGATTCCTGGGATGTCAGGACTTTCATATGAAGTAAACAGCTTGGGGAAGTGAGGGGAATGGGAAGTACACAGCTTGGGGAAGTAAGTGATGAGAGGCAGGCAGCTTGGGCGTAAGCGATCGGAGGTAACAATCTTGCGGGTGTATGGGAAGGGAGGTATCCAGCTTGGTGTGGTTATGGAAATGAGAACGGCAGCTTGGGTTGAGCAAGGGAAGGAGGCCAGCTTGGGGGAGTAAGGTGAATTTGTGATAGCCAGCTTGGGGGAGTAATGTGAATAATGGCAGGTTCTCACACATTGGAGGTGTTTGGTCGATCGTGTTTCAGTCAATTGTAGCTCGCTGTTGGCTTCTGACGTCGTCCAACTTGTCGACAGTATCATCATCCAACTTGTCGACAGTATCATCGCCCGACTCATCACAGAGTGCATCGAGTCATCGTTTCCAGGAATCGCAACGAGGAGGCTTCTGTCGTGATCCCCTTTTGGGAGAGTAAGGGATGGGAGGCAGCCAGCTTCCGAGAAAGGAATCGGAGGTAGCCAGATAGGAGGAATACGGGATGGGTGGTAACCAGCTTGCTGTTGTATGAATGGGTGGCAACCAGCTTAGGGGAGTAAGGCGAATGGGAAGTTGCCAACTTGGGGGAGTAATGGGTGGGAGGAAATCAGCGTGGGTAAAAGGCAAATAGGAGTAAATCAAGTTGGAGGATTCAGCGAGGGAGCCAGCTTGGGGGAGTAAGGGGATAGGATGCAGCCAGTTTAGGGGAGGACAGGACATCGGAGTAGACCAGCTTGGGGGGGGGGGGGGAGTAAGTGGTGGGAGGAAGCCTGCTTGTGGCAGTATGGGATGGGAGGATGCCAGCTTGGGCTGTATGTGGAAGGAGGACTTCTGCTTGGGGAGTAAGGGAATGGGAGACAATAGACAATAGGTAATCGGTGCAGGAGTAGGCCATTCGGCCTTTCGAGCCTGCACCGCCATTCAATATGATCATGGTTGATCATCCCCAATCAGTACCCCGATCCTGCCTTCTCCCCATAACCCCTGACTCCGCTATTTTTAAGAGGCCCATCTAGCTCTCTCTTGAAAGCATCCAGAGAACCCGCCTCCACCGCACTCTGAGGCAGAGAATTCCACAGACTCACCACTCTCTGTGAGAAAAAGTGTTTTCTCCATTCTAAAAGGCGTACTTGTTATTCTTTAACGGTTGCCCCTGGTTCTGGACTCCTCCAACATCGGGAACATGTTTCCTGCCTCTAGCGTATCCAAACCCTTAACAATCTTGTATGTTTCAATTGGATCGCCTCTCTTCATTCTAAACTCCAGAGTGTACAAGCCCAGCTGCTTCATTCTCTCAGTTTATGACAGTCCCGCCATCCCGAGAATTAAACGCTGCACTCGCTCAATAGCAAGAATGTCCTTCCTCAATTTAGGGGACCAAAACGGCACACAATACTCCAGTGCTCTCACTAGGGCTCTGTACAATGCAGAAGGACCTCTTTGCTCCTATATTCGATTCCTCTTGTTACCTGCTGTACCTGCATGCTCACATTCATAGACTGATGTACAAGGATCGCCCAGATCCCGTTGTACTTTCCTTTTCCAAATTGGACGCCATTTAGATAGTAATCTGCCTTCCTGTTTTTGTTACCAAAATGGATAACCTCACATGTATTTGATTAAACGTCATCTGCCATGTATCTTGCCACTCCCCCAACCTGCCCAAGTCACCCTGCAATCTCATAGCATCCTCCTCATAGTTCACACTGCGACCCAGCTTGGCGTCACCTGCACATTTGCTAATGTTACTTTGAATCCCTTCATGCAAATCATTGATGTATATTGTAAATAGCTGCGGTCCCAGCACCGAGTCTTGCGGTACCCCACTACAATACAATACAATACAATTTATTTGTCATTTGGACCCCGTTGAGGTGCAAACGAAATGTCGTTTCTGCAGCCATACATTACAAAACGGAAAAGACCCGAGACACAACACAATTTACACATACATCCATCACATCGCTGTGATGGAAGGCAAAACAAGTTATCCTTCTAGTCAGCTTGGGGCAGTAAGGTGATTCGGAAGAAGCCAGCTTGGGGAAGTTAGGGGAATCGGAGGTACCCAACCTGGGGAGGTAAGATTACTAGTCACTGCCTGCCATTCTGAAAGGTACCCATTAATCCTTACTCGTTGTTTCCTATATGCCAACCACTTCCCTATCCATGTCAGCACTCTACCCCCAATACCATGTGCCCTAATTATGCCCACTAATCTCCTATATGGGACCTTATCAAATGCTTTCTGGAAGTCCAGGTACACTACACCCACTGGCTCTCCCTTGTTCAATTTCCTTCGGAGTAAGGGGAATGGGAGGTACTTTGGGGGGGGTGAGGGGAATGTGAGGTAGCCAGTTTAGGGATTAAGGGAAATGGGTGTTAGCCAACTTCAGGAGTGAGGGACGGCAGTTGGGAGTAAGGATTGGAAGGTAGACAGCTTGGGGAAGTAAGGTGATTCGGAAGAATCCATCTTGGGGAAGTTAGGGGAATGGGAGGTACCCAACCTGGGGAGGTAAGGGATGGAGGCAGCCAGCTGGGAGAGTAAGGGATGGGAGGTATCCAGCTGAGGGGAGTAAGAATGGGAGGGCTTGGGGGAGTAAGGCAAATGGGAGGAAGCCAAGTTGGAGGATTTAGGGCTGGGTGGCAGCTAGATGCGGAAGTAAGGGAAGGGAGGGAGATAGCTTGGGTGAGTAAGGGGTGGGAGGTAGCCAGCTAGTGGGAGTTTAGGATGGGAGGTAGCCAGTTTGAACGTGTAAGGGGAGGGGGGACGCCAGCTTGGGGGTGTGGAGTGGGTCGTAGCCGGCTTAGGGAAGGCAGGGGGATGGGAAGTAGCCATCTTGGGGGAGTAAACGGAGAGGGAGGTTGCCAGTTTGGGGGATTTAGAGGAATGGGAGTTATCCAGCTTGGGGAGTAAGCAATGGGAGGTGGCCAGCATGGGGAGTGAGTAAGGGTGGGAGGTTGTTAGTTACCTTGGGGGTGAAAGGCAAATGGGAGAAAGCCATCTTTGGGGAGTAAGGGGTTGGATGTAGCCAGCTTGGTAGAGCCAGGGGGGTGGGAGTAATGGGTGCGAAGATTGCCAGTTTATGGAAGTATGGAGAATGGGGGGTAACAGCTTGAGGGATTAAGAGGAATGGGAGGTAGACAGCCTGTAGGAGTAAGGGATGTGAGGAAGGTTGGTGGGGAGTAGTGTTTGGGGAGACTGCCAGCTTGAGGAAGTTTGGGGAATGGGAGGTAACCAGCTTGGGGGAGGGAGTAAGGGAAATTGGAGGTTTCCAGCTAAGAGGAGTAAGGGGAATGGCAGGTTCCCACAGCTTGGCGGTGTTTGTTCGCTCGTGTTTTAGACGATATAGTTCGCTGTTGACTTCTGTCGTAGTCAAACATGTTGACAGAATCGTCGCCCGACGCATCACAGCGTGCATCGTGTCGTCGCATACAGGAAGCGCCACGAGGAGGTTTCTGTCAAGATCCCCGCTTGGGTGAGTAAGGGATTGGAGAGATCCACCTTACGGCAGTAAGGGATGGGAGGCAGCCAGCTACCGAGGGAAAGAAAAGAAATGGGAGTTAGCCAGGTAGGAGGAATGAGGGATGGGATGTTTGGGGGAGTAAAGAATGAGAGGACGCCAGCTTGGGGAAGTAAAGGATGGGACGAAGGCAGATTGGGGGAGTGAGGGTATGGGGGCAACTAGCTTCGGGTGTGAGAGGCATGGGAGGTAGCCATCTTGGGGGATTAAAGGATGGGAAGTATTCAGCTTCGGGGAGTAAGGCGAATGGGAGGAGGCCAACTGGGGGAGTAAGGGTGGAACGAGTGTGTTAGCCAGCAAGGGAGTAAGCGATGGGTGGAAGGCAGAGGGGGGTAGTAAGGCAAATGGGGGGAATCCCTGTTGGGGGTTAAGGGATGGGAGGCAGCAATCTTGAGGAGGAAGGGATGGAAGGCAGCCAGTTTAGCGGATTAAGGGGAATCGAAGTAAGCCAGCCTGAGGGGAATAGGAGGTAGCCACATTGGGGGAGTAAGAATAATTGGTCGTAGCCAGCTTGGGGGAGATAAGGGGGATGGGAGATTGGGGATGTTCGCTCGCTCATGTGTCAGATGATGTAGCCCGCCGTTGGCACCTGTCGTCATCCAACATATTGACCGAACATCGCACATCATGTCGTCGGTTCCAGGGATCGCCACGGGGAGGCTTTTGGTATGATCCCCGCTTGGGGGGGGGGGGGGGGGGGGTAAGGGATTGGAAGACGACTGATTGGTGTTCCAAGGCGAATGGAGAGTTATCTAACTTGAGGAGTAAGGGATGGGAGGTGGGCGGCTTGGGGCGCAAGGGATGGGAGGAAATCAGATTGGGGAGGTAGCTAGTTTCGTGGAGGAATAAGGGGAGAGAGGGAGGTAGACAGCTTGGGGGGCAAGGGATGGGAGGTAGATTGTTTGGAGAAGTAAGGGAATTCAGAGTAAGCCAGCTTGATTGAGTTAGGGATGGGAGGAAGTCATCTGGGGATTCGGGGGAAGGGTGGGAAGAAAGCAGCTTGGGGAGTAAAGGAAGGGAGGAAGCCAGCTTGTGGGCGGGGACCGAGCGATGGGATGTAGCCAGTGTGTGAGAATGCGGCAAACGGGAGTAAGCCATGTTGGAGAATTAAAGGATCGGAGGAAGTTAGCAGGGGGAGTAAGGGATTGGATGGAGCGAGCTTGGGGGGAGTAAGGGATCGGATGTAGCTACTAAGGGGAATCTGAGTAAGCCAGCTTGGGGGTAAGGGGAGGGTCGCAGCCAGCTTGGGGGACGGGAGGTGATTTGGAGGGAGCCACTTGGGGGAGTAAAGTGAATGGGTGGAAGCCAATTTAGCGATTAAGGGATGAGAGGTAGCCAGCTTACGGGTGGGGGGATAAAGTGTCAGGGGATTGCTTAGGAGGTAGGCAGCTTGGGGGATAAGGTGAATGGCAGTCAAGAATGGGGAGATTGTCAGCTTGAGGGAGTTAGGGAATGGGAGCTACCCAGCTTTGGAGGGTAAGGTGAATGAATAGTAGGTAGAAATCTTTGGGGAGTAAGGGGAGTGGGGGGTTGCCACAGCTTGACGTGCTTGTTTGCTCGAGTATCACACAATGTGGCTCGCTGTTAGTTTCTGTCGTCGTCCAACATGTTGAAATAATCGTCGCCCGACGCATCACAGAGTGCATCGTGTCGTTGCTTCCAGGAATCGCTGCGAGGAGGCTGCTGTCATGATCCCGGCTAGGGTCGGGAGTTCGGGATGGGAGGCAGCCACCTTAGGGAGTATGGGAAAATCGAGGTAGCCAGCTTGGGGGAGTAATGGGCGTGGGGCGAAGACATCATGGGTGAGTAAGGGGCAAGAGAGGTAGCCTGCTTGAAGGAGTAAGGGATGGGAGGTTGCCAGCTTGCGGGAATAAGGCGAATGGGAAGAAGCTAACTTGGAGTAATGGATGGGAGGAAGGCAGCGCGAGGGATTAAGGCAAATGGAAGGAAGCCAAATTGGACTAATAAGGGATAGGAGGCAGCCAGCTGGGTGAGTAAGGGATGCGAGAGAATCATCTTCGGGGAGTAATTGGTTGGAGGTAACCAGCTTGCGGGAGTAAGGGAAATGGGAAGTAGCCACCGTGGGGAGTAAGAGGAATGGGAGGTAGCCGCTTGGGGGTAAAGGGGATTGGGAGGTAGCCAGTTTGGGGAGTAAAGGGAAATAGGAGTTAGCCAGCTTGGGGAATAGGGGGAATGGGAGGTAGCCAGCATGGGGCAGTAAGGAATGGGAGTAAAAGGTGGGAGAATGCCAGCTTGAGGAAGTAAGGGGAATGAGAGGTAGCCAGCTTGATGGAGTAAGGGGAATGAATGGCAGGTTCCCACAGCAAGGACTTGTGTGTCGTCGTCCAACATGTTGACAATATAGTCGCCCGACGCTTCGCAGAGTGCATCGTGTCGTCACTTGCAGGAATCATCACGAGGAGGCTTCTGTCGTGATCCCCGCTTGGGGGACGTAAGGGGTGGGAGGAAGACAGCTTGCGGCAGTAAGGGAAAAGGGAGGTAGCCAGATAGGAAGAATAAGGGTTGGGAGGTAACCAGCTTGGGGGAGTAAGGAAAGCATGGGAGTTAGCTAGCTTGGGAAGTAAGGGCTAGAAGGTAGCCAGTTTGCGGGAGTAAGGGGAATCTGAGTAAGCGCGCTTGGGGGAGTAACGGGTGGGAGACAGCCCGCTTTGGGGAGTAAGAAGAATGTGATGTAAGCCAGCTTGGGGTAGTAAGGGGAATGGCAGGTTCGCACACCTTGGGAGAGTTTGCTCGCTCCTGTTTCAGACACTAGCTCGCAGTTGGCGTATGTCGTCTTCCCATGTTGTAAGAATTGTCGCCCGATGCACAGTCCTTCGCGGCGTCGCTTCCAGGAATCGCCACAAGGAGGCTTCTGTAATGATCCCCGCTTGGGGGAGTAAGCGATGAGAGGTTGCCAGCTTCCGAACTAGAAAGAAAGTATTGGAAGGGAGGAAGCCAGCTTTGGGGGTTAGGGTTTAGCATGGGGAGGTAGCCAGCTTGGCGCAGTAAGCAGAATGGGAAAAGCCAACTTGGGGCAGGAGTGGATGGGAGACAGCCAGCTTGGGGAGTAAGGCGATTGGGAGGAAGCCAGCTGGCGGAGTAAGGATTGAGAGGGAGGCAGCATGGGAGAGTAAGGAAAATGGGAGGAAGCCAAATTGGAGGATTAAACTTCAACTAAGGAGAATGGGTAGAAGCCATCTTGGTGCAGTAATGGATGGGAGTGAGGCAGCTGCTTGGGGAGTAAGGGTTGCGGTGGAGCCCGCTTGGCGGAGTAAGCGATGAGAGGCTGCCAGTTTGGGGAAGTAATGGGTCTTGGAATAAGCCAGCTGGGGGGGGGGAGTAGACAGCTTGAAGGATTAAGGGATGGGAGGTGGCCAGCATTGGGGAGTAGGGGATGGGAGGTAGACAGTTTGGGGTTAGTGAGGGGATAGGAGATAGTCAGCTTGGGGGAATAACGGGAATGGGAGTAAAGGATGTTCGCTCGTGTCAGCCGATGCAACTCGTGGTTGGCTTCTGCCGGGGATCTGAGTAAGCCTGCTTGACGGTGTAAGGGGTGGGAGGTAGTCGGCTTGTGGGCGTATGGGGAGTAAGACCGCTTGGCGGAGTAAGGGATGGGGGTAGTCGGTTTGTGGTGCATGGGGAGTAAGCCAGCTTGGCGAAGTAAGGGGTGGCAGGTAGTCGGCTTGTGGGTGTATGGGATGGGAGGTAGAAAGCTTGGGAATGTAAAGGGATGGAGGAAGCCACCTTCGCGGTAACCATATAACCATATAACAATTACAGCACGGAAGCAGGCCATCTCGGCCCTACAAGTTCGTGCCGAACAACTTTTTATCCCTTATTCCCAACTGCCTGCACTCATACCATAATCCTCCATTCCCTTCTCATCCATATGCCCATCCAATTTATTTTAAAATGATACCAATGAACCTGCCTCCACCACTTCCACTGGCAGCTCATTCCACACCGCTACCACTCTCTGAGTAAAGAAGTTGCCCCTCATATTACCCCTAAACTTCTGTCCCTTAATTCTGAAGTCATGTCCTCTTGTTTGAATCTTCCCTATTCTCAAAGGGAAAAGCTTGTCCACATCAACTCTGTCTATCCCTCTCATCATTTTAAAGACCTCTATCCAGTCCCCCCTTAACCTTCTGCGCTCCAGAGAATAAAGACCTAACTTATTCAACCTATCTCTGTAACTTAGTTGTAGAAACCCAGGCAACATTCTAGTAAATCTCCTCTGTACTCTCTCTATTTTGTTGACATCCTTCCTATAATTGGGCGACCAAAATTGTACACCATACTCCAGATTTGGTCTCACCAATGCCTTGTACAATTTTAACATTACATCCCAGCTTCTATACTCAATGCTCTGATTTATAAAGGCTAGCATACCAAAAGCTTTCTTTACCACCCTATCTATATGAGATTCCACCTTCAAGGAACTATGCACGGTTATACCCAGATCCCTCTGTTCAACTGTATTCTTCAATTCCCTACCATTTACCATGCACATCCTATTTTGATTTGTCCTGCCAAGGTGTACCACCTCACATTTATCAGCATTAAACTCCATTTGCCATCTTTCAGCCCATTTTTCCAAATGGCCTAAATCACTCTGTAGACTTTGGAAATACTCTTCATTATCCACAACACCCCCTATCTTGGTATCATCTGCATACTTACTAATCCAATTTACCACACCTTCATCCAGATCATTGATGTACATGACAAACAACAAAGGACCCAACACAGATCCCTACGGCACCCCACTGGTCACCTGCCTCCAACCCGATAAACAGCCATCCACCATTACCCTCTGGCTTCTCCCATTCAGCCACTGTTGAATCCATCTTGCTATTCCTGCATTTATACCCAACAGTTGAACCTTCTTAAGGGTAGGAGGGAGGTGGGAGGCGTAGGAGCGATGTGGGAGATAGTAACCAGCTTGGGGGAGGAAGAGGAAATGTATGAGTCAGCTTGGGGAGTAAGTGATTGGAGGAGGTCTGCGTGGGGGAGTAAGGCAAATAGGAGGAAGCCGAGTTGGAGGATTAAGGGATGGAAGGCAGCCTTGCTTGAGGGAGTAAGGGTTGGAATGGGGAATAAGCCAGCTTGGGGGAGAAGGATGTGGGAGGTAGCCAGCTTGGTGGTGTAAGGGGAGGAATACATTTGTGGGAGTATGGGATCGTAGGTAGCCAGCTTGATGGTGTAAGGGGAGGAAGAAAGCCACCCACCTTGGCGGTGGGGGGACGGGGTGATGGGAGGTAGCCAGCTTGGGGGAGGAGAGTAAGGGGAGTTGGAAGATGCCTGCTTGTAGAAGTAAGTAATGGGAGGTAACCAACTTGGAGTGGGTATAGGGCGAATGAGAGGATGTCAACGTGGTGGGTAGGGTAAAAGAAGGTTGGAAGACAACTTGGGGGGAGCTAAGGAGGGGGGAAGGCCAGCTTGCGGTGTAAGGGATGGGAGGCAGCCAATTTCGGGCAGTAAGCGGTATGGGAGGTAATAGCCACATTGGGGGAATAAGGGAAATGAGAAGTAGACCGTTTGGGACAGTAACGGGAATGGCAGGTAGCCACATTGGGGTAGTAAGTGGAATGGGAGGTAGCCAGCTTGGGAGAAGTAAGGGGAATGGGAGGTAGCCACATTGGAAAACGAACAGAAATGGTAGTTGCCCAGCTTGGGGGTGTTCGCTCATGTGTCAGACGAAGTAACTCGCTTTTGGATTCTGTAGATGTCCAACATGCTGACAGATCATACATCACGTCGTCGCTTCCAGGGATCACCATGGGGAGACTTTTGTTATGATCCACGCCCGTGGGGAGAAAGGGATGTGGGGTACACAGCTTGGAGGGGAAGGTGAATGGAAGGACGCCAACTTGGGGAGTAATGGATGTGCGGTAGCTAGCTTGAGGGAGTAGAAATTAGGAGAATCCAGATTGGGGGAGAAAGGGATGGGTAGCAGCCAAGTTGGAAGAGTAATGGGGAATGGGAGGGAGCCAGTGCTTGAGTGCGAAAGTGAGAAGGGTGGTATTAAGTTTCATGGGCGAGATAGCCATCTTGGGGGAGTAAGGGATTGGAGGAAGGCAGCTTGCGGGGGTTAAGGGGTGGGATGAAAGTAACTTTGTGAGTAAAGGAGGGCAAGGAAGCCAGATTGGGGGAGTAAGGGATTGGAGGCAGCCAGCTTCCGAGAGAAAGGAATCTGGAGGTAGCCAGCCAGATAGGAGGAATAAGGGATGAGAGGAAACCAGCTTGGGGAATAAAGGTTGGGACGTAGCTTACTTGGGGGAGTAGGGCAAATGGGAAGAAGTCAACTTGGGGGGGGGGGGGGGGGGGGGGGGGGGGGGGGGGGTAATGGGTGGGAGGTAGCCAGCTTGGGGGATAAAAGGCGAATGCAAGGAAGCCAAGTTGGGGGAATGAGGGACAGGAAGGAGGAAGCCAGATTGGGGGAGTATGGGATGGGACGTAGACAGCTTGGGAGCGTAAGGGAATGGGGACGAAGCCAGGTTGGGACAGTAAGGATGGGTGGGGGGGGGGGGGGGGGGGGGGGGGGGGGTGGTGAGAGGCAGATAGCTTGGGGGAGTAAGTGTTAGGAAGAAGCCAGCTTGGGGAAGTAAGGGATGGTAGGAAGGCAGATTGGAGGAGTAAGGTTATGAAGGCAACCAGCTTGGTTGGGGCAGTGAGTGGAATGGGAGGAAGCCAACTTGGGGGAAATAAGGGGATTGGGAGGTTGACAGCTTGGGTTAGTTAGTAAGAGGAAAGATAGGCATCCAGCGACTGGATAAGGGGAGGGAGGTAGCCAGCTTGGGGAGATAAGGGATGGGAAGAAGGCAACTTGGGAGAGTATGGGAAGGGAGGAAGCCAGCTTGGGGGGATAAGGGATGGGAGAAAGACAGCTTGGCGGAGTAAGGGATAGGATGGACTCAGCTTACTTAGGGGCAGTAAGGGATGTAAGGTAGCGAGCTTGGGGAAGTAAGGGATGGCAATTAAGCAGCTAGGGGGAGTAAGGGTCGGGTAGCAACCAACTTGGGAGAATAATGGGGAATGGGAGGGAGCAAGGGCTTGAGTGCGAAAGTGGGAAGGGTGGCATCAAGCTTCGGTGAGGGAGGTAGCCATCTCGAGGAAGTAAGGGATGGGATGAAAATAACGTGGTGAGTAAAGGAAGGCATGAAGCCAGATTGTGGGAGGAGGGGATGGGGAGGCAGCCAAATGGGAAAGTACGGGGCAAGTGTGGTAGAAAAGCCTGGGGGAATTAAGTGGAGGGAGATAGCCTGCTTGGGGAAGAAACGGGTGGGCGGAAGGCATCTAGGAGGATTAAGGAAAGGGAAGCCGCGGGCTAGGGGGGAGGGGTTAAAGAATGGGAAGAAAGTATCTGGGGCGTAAAGGAAGGGAGGAAGCCAGCTTGAGAGGGGTTAGGGATCAGAGGTAGCCAGCTTGGAGAAATAGGTCGAATAGGAGGTAGCCAGCTTGGAGTAGTAAAGAATGGCGTAAACGTGGGGAGATTGCCAGCTTGAGCTTGGGGGAGTAAGGGGAATGTATTACTTGTCATGAGTCCAGCTGGGGTAGACGCGAGTTGTGAGGAAGCCAGCTTGGGAGGGCAGGGTAGGGAAGAAAGCAACTTGAGGCAGTAAAAGAAGGGAGGAGAGCCAAGCTTAGCTTGGAGAGTGCCGGTATATGGGTGAGGGACGGCGGAATCAAGGCTTGGGGGTGTAAGCAGAGTGCGAGTGAGTGAGTCCAGTTCGGCACGGATGGAAGGGGGGGGGTAGATAGGCCTCGTTTACCGCGTGACTCTGGTACATCGTAATGGGATGGTTATATGCAGCGGAAGGTAGCTGGGGGAGTAAGGGATGCGGGTTGCAGCTTATGGGGAGGGAACAGGGTGAGCGTGATGTGGACAGCCACGCGGGCTGTGGCGAGGAGGTAAGAGGAATGGGAGGATGTGTGTACACCCCACCTTGGGGGCGTCAGGGATATGCGGAGGCACGCCCGTTTTTTGTTGGGCTAAGGCGG
>NW_026575547.1:0-42723 GCF_028641065.1 Leucoraja erinaceus
GGTGCGGGAAGGTGTACACTACGCTCCGGGCTGAATCCTCTCTCTCCAAAAGTTCCATCAGGAACCCGGATAGGAACTGGGAAGGCTGCAGATTGTATTCGATCAAATCTTCATCTGTGAACACAATGTTCTTCTCGGCCACTCCAGTGAAGGCCATCTGACCAACCCTCAGTAACACCTCACGGAGGCTCTCAATCTCACGGCCGTGGTTTTTCAGGATGTTGTAAATAAAGTAGCAATATAGTTGTGTGATGGTCTTGGGAACTTGCTGCGGGTCCCGGTGTGTTTGTGTGAAGAAGGGGCCCAATGTCAGGCCGAGGATCCAGCAGTAGGAGGGGTTGTAGCTCATGGTGTACAGGATCTCGTTCTCCTTCACATGTTTGAAAACAGCTGCTGCCACCGTCTGATCTTCAAAATACCTGGTGAAATATTCCTTCCGTTCCTCACCAACAAATCCCAGGATTTCAGCCCGGACTCTGATCTCTGCCTTTTCCAGTAAATGTAACGCAGTGGGGCGGGTGGTCACTAGCACTGAACACCCTGGGAGCAGCTTGTGCTGGATTAAACTGTACACAATGTCAGACACTTCACACCCGCTCGGGATCTGGGCACTGGTGCTGAGGTTCTGTGTCTCTCCGACTGTCAGCAAAATCGATTCTGCCCTTGAATTCATCCAGACCGTCGAATATAAACAACAATCCCTCTGGGTTCTTCCAGACCTCTCCCAGGATATTCCCAAAGTAAGGATACTGATCACGAATCAGTTCCGTCAGGGTTATTCTGTCTTTAATCTTGTTCAAATCCCGGAATTTGAAACTGAAGACAAACTGGAAGTGTGGGTATATTTTCCCCGTGGCCCAGTCATGAACAATCTTTTGCACCATTGTTGTTTTTCCGATGCCCGGGACTCCGGCCACGGCAGACGAACTCCCAGATCCGGATTTACTCCGAGTAAAGCAGCTGTGGAACAATTGATCTGTCCTGATTTTTTCCAGTTTTTTTTCCCCGGAGACATTCCTCTCTCCACTCTTCATGGTCCCGGCCTCTTGCCAGCAGCTCATGTTCCACCAGTGTCCGATCTCGAACAGTGGAGATGATTGTGAGCTTGGCGTATCGGTCAAGCAGCTGGAAAACCTTAACCTTCTCGTTCATCAGCATAGTGTTCACCCTCAGTGTTTCAGTCTGTGCCCGCAGAGTCTCCTTGTGTTTCCGTTGAACATCTTGCACGGGAACAGGCAGATAATGAACACATGTTAGGTGTCTCAACTGAAAACTCAACGTTAGACAGTGAGTCAGTACCCATCCAGGAGTGTGTGGGGTTACATAGTGTGTCAGGGACATCCAGGAGTGTGTGGGATACAGAGTGTGTCAGGGATATCCAGGAGTGTGTGGATTACACAGTGTGTCAGGGCCCATCCAGGAATGTATGGGGTTACACAGTGTGTCAGGGCCCATCCAGGAGTGTGTGGGGTTACACAGTGTGTCAGGGCCCAGCCAGGAGTGTGGGGGGTTAAACAGTGTGCCAAGACCCATCCAGGAGTGTGTGGGATTACACAGCGTGTCAGAACGCTGCCAGGGGTGTGTGGGATTACACAGCGTGTCAGAACGCTGCCAGGGGTGTGTGGGATTACACAGTGTGTCAGGACGCTGCCAGGAGTGTGTGGGGTATCACTGCACACACATTCTCCCCCAGGTGTGCACTGGATTTCACAGATCTTTTCCCACCACCTGACACATTGCAAAATCTTGTACAATTAACTTCGGGAGGAATTGAATTAATACAGTTTAATAGTTCCAGTGTATGTCAGAGATCGAGTGATCAGGGAACTGCTATCTACCTCTTTGGTTACACTCAGACTATCCTTGATCTGACTTTCCTCGTTTTACCTTGCACTAAACGTTATTCCCTCATAGTTTATCTATACTGTAAATGGCTCGATTATAATCACGTGTCGTCTTTCTTCTGACTGGATAACATGCAACAAAAGTGTTTCACCGTATCTCGGTACATGTGATAATACACTAAACTAAGCTAAACCTGAATCTACAGACAAAGAAGCAATCCATAGTGAATCCCCGTGTCAGTCTAACAATTGCTTAGCCTTTGATCTCCTGATTTCCCATTCTGCAAAGCTCTGAACAGTTTCAGTATTACATCAATTCTAACAAGTCATTGGTGTGAACTGTACATTTCAACACTCACCTTCCATATGAGAGGGTAATTCAGTTAAACTTCTGGTGATGTTCGTGTATTCTTGTGGATCAGGACCTGTTCAAATCAACGAGCATTCATTAAACCAAACTTGAATAACATTGTTAACTCCAGTGTTTCAATGTGATATTCAGTTCAGTGTGTCGATTTACCGTACCGAGCTCCTGGATTTCTTTCAGTATTTTGTCCAGCTTTGGTAATTCATTCTGCATTTTCACAAAGGATTCCCACATCACCCGCCGGGCACGGTTACCCTTCTCCATCACCAGACTGAGGAAGAGTATGGAACTGTCTCTGCGATTTCCCTTTACCACGAGCTCAGCGACACTCTGTGAAGAACAACAATGAATATATTGAGAAGTGACTGAGACAATGCTAATGGGGAGGGAATTAACTGTTCAGTGATGGGATATTCTGGTAGTTTTGAGCATGGTGACAGGCATTGGATTGCCTCTTCATACACCCATGACACTGTGCTGACAAACTGTGTACTCCCAGAGTCCTGACTGTGTGAAACTCGCTTCACACCTGGCAGTGTCCGAGAACACAGCAGAGTACAGCACGGGAACAGGCCATTCAGGCCAATGATGGCTGTGTTGAAATTGATGTGAAATTGATCCAATTACTTTTGTCCTCACATGGACTGTATCCCACTGGGAATGGACGTGTCCAGTCCAACCTGCATTTCATCCTGCACTGCATTATGAAGCTATTATGTTCTTTCATTTACATTCTTACCCCCTGAGCCCACATTCACTCATTGATCAGATAACGTTTTTATTTCTATACCTACCCCAGTTTTACCCGATCAAAGACATCACTCTCTTGTACATTTCCTGCAGCTCACCCCCGCCCCCTCACTGCACATGAACTCGGCTTCTCTTCCCACAGATGCATAAATAACTGACGTGTGTTGATATCGTAGATTTTAGCAAATGTACTTTGTTTATTTTATTTGTCATTTGAATGATAAGCGAACAGTTTAATGTCTTAGATTAATCCAGCAGGTCAGACAGCATCCCTAAATACCGAGTTATTTTGTGCAGCACATTGTGTGTTTTTTTGTAAACCAGCATCTGCAGTTCCTTGTGCTTGTGCATAATGCCCTCTGTGGTTTAAGGAACTGAGCTAAATGTGACCAATGAAACTGATGACACTTGAGAAATATTATCGTTTACTGATTCAGATTTACAAGTTTACTGCTTCCTGACTGTTGTGCTAAGATGCATGTGTAGGAAGAACAGCTGGTTCAGAATGGAACATTCTCAGAAATCCCCAGGGCACAGGTTTTATTCCTGATACCAGATCTACAGGACACAAACTGATCAGAGATCAGTGCCTCCATTGTACTATTCAGTATAAGGTGAGCGTACTGTGCCAAAGTTCGTTTCTTCAAAAGCAGATAGCAACAAATATTTATAAAGGTCCATGGCAATCTTTAATTGATTCAACAGACGGGAGTGGCAAAGATCTACACAGAGCACAAACGGTGCTCAGTGCTTCTCGGGCTCCACTCACAGAACAAAGGAAAGTTAGCACAATTATATATTTTTCTTATCAGTAAAACATTCCTACCAAGTCTGAATATGGCATGACTGAAAGATTCTGCAGCCTTTCAGAATATAGGAAAATCTGGGTCCAAATCAAGCTCATCCAATAACAAGTTATTACTTATCTATTGTGCGTCATCTATGTTTTTCAATCGTGGCTTCTTTATGGCCTTGAGAGAAGCAGATATTATTGCTGCAGGATCCCATCGTAATGTCTTTATTGAAATGCCAAACTGTCCCCCATATTGTGTTCCATTTAATTTACAAAACCATTCAGACTTGGCACCGAGCCATTAACCATAACCATATAACCATATAACAATTACAGCACGGAAACAGGCCATCTCGGCCCTACATGTCCGTGCCGAACAACTTTTTTTCCCTTAGTCCCACCTGCCTGCACTCATACCATAACCCTCCATTCCCTTCTCATCCATATGCCTATCCAATTTATTTTTAAATGATACCAACGTACCTGCCTCCACCACTTCCACTGGAAGCTAACTCCACACCGCTACCACTCTCTGAGTAAAGAAGTTCCCCCTCATGTTACCCCTAAACTTCTGTCCCTTAATTCTGAAGTCATGTCCTCTTGTTTGAATCTTCCCTATTCTCAAAGGGAAAAGCTGATCCACATCAACTCGGTCTATCCCTCTCATCATTTTAAAGACCTCTATCAAGTCCCACCTTAACCTTCTGCGCTCCAGAGAATAAAGACCTAACTTATTCAACCTTTCTCTGTAACTTAGTTGTTGAAACCCATGCAACATTCTAGTAAATCTCCTCTGTACTCTCTCTATTTTGTTGACATCCTTCCTAAAATTGGGCGACTTAAATTGTACACCATATTCCAGATTTGGTCTCACCAATGTCTTGTACAATTTTAACATTACATTCCAGCTTCTATACTCAATGCTCTGATTTATAAAGGCTAGCACACCAAAAGCTTTCTTTACCACCCTATCTACATGAGATCCCACCTTCAAGGAACTATGCACGGTTATTCCCAGATCCCTCTGTTCAACTGTATTCTTCAATTCCATGCCATTTACCATGTACGTCCTATTTTGATATGTCCTGCCAAGGTGTAGCACCTCACATTTATCAGCATTAAACTCCATCTGCCATCTTTCAGCCCAAATGGCCTAAATCACTCTGTAGACTTTGGCAATCCTCTTCATTATCCACAACACCCCCTATCTTGGTATCATCTGCATACTTACTAATCCAATTTACCACACTTCCATCCAGATCATTGATGCACATGACAAACAACAAAGGACCCAACACAGATCCCTGAGGCACCCCACTAATCACCTGCCTCCAATCCGACAAACAACCATCCACCATTACCCTCTGGCTTCTCCCATTCAGCCACTGTTGAATCCATCTTGCTATTCCTGCATTTATACCCAACAGTTGAACCTTCTTAACCAACCTTCCATGAGGAAACTTGTCAAAGGCCTTACTAAAGTCCATATAGACAACATCCACTGCTTTACCCTCATCAATTTCCCTATTAATCCATTCAAAAAATTCCAGAAGATTAGTCAAACATGACCTTCCAGGCACAAATCCATGCTGACTGTTCCTAATCAGACCCTGTTTATCCAATGCTTATATATATTATCTCTAAGTATATTTTCCATTAATTTGCCCACCACTGAAGTCAAACTAACAGGCCTATAATTGTTTGGTTTACTCTTAGAACCCTTTTTAAACAATGGAACAACATGCGCAGTACGCCAATCCTCGGGCACTATTCCCGCTGCTAATGACATTTGAAATATTGCTGTCATAGCCCCTGCTATTTCTACACTAACTTCCCTCAATGTCCTAGGGAATATCCTGTCAGGACCTGGAGACTTATCCACTTTTATATTTTTCAAAAGTGTCAGTACTTCTTTTACTTTGAAACGCATAGTATCCGTAGCTACTCTACCCGTTTCCCTTACCTCACATAATTCAATATCCTTCTCCTTGGTGAATACCAACGAAAAGAAACTGTTCAATATCTTTCCCATCTCTTTTGGCTCTGCAGATAGCTGTCCGCTCTGTCTCTCCAATGGACCAATTTTATCCCTCGTTATCCTTTCGCTATTAATATAGCTGTAGAAACTCTTTGGATTTACTTTCACCTTACTTGCCAAAGCAACCTCATATCTTCTTTTAGCTTTTCTAATTTCTTTCTTAAGATTCTTTTTACATTCCTTCTACTGCTCAAGCACCTCAATTACTTCGTGCTGCCTATAATTATTGTAGATCTCCTTTTTCCGAACAAGATGTCCAATTTCCTTGAAAACCAGGGCTCTTTCCACTTTTTACTGTTTCCTTTCAACCGAACAGGAACATAAAGATTCGGTATTTCCCCTTTAAATGTCCTCCATTTCTCTTCTACATCCTTACCATAAAACAAAATGTCCCAGTTCACTCCTTTTAAATCATTTCGCATCTCATCAAAGTTAGCCTTTCTCCAATCGAAAATCTCAACCCTAGGTCCATTCTTTTGTTCTACTAGACTATGCTTTTGTTGAAGAACGACTCCATTTTAGATTTGACTATTAGAATTGACTATTAGCTCTTCCCCTTAATGCAGTCAGTTCTGTGACAGGAAACATAAGTCACCGTGTTCCTTCCACTTACCCCGTGTTCTTGGTCACTGAAATATCCCTGCCATCTCATCATGAAGCCGAGACTTTCAACCCCTTCTTCAATCGCCTGTTTCAGTCTCTCCCGATAGAATTTTGTCAGCTGGAACAATTGGTGATCGTTCCACTGTGTCAGGAGCTCAGAGAATGTAGGCGTTAGATCTGTGTGTACAAAGAGAGAAACTAAGCACCATCTGAATCAGTCCCCTTGGCTCCAGCTACAACAGCAACCTTCATCCTGACTCTTCCTGCCCCTAATTAGAATGACCAACACGGAATATGTGCTGGTGTAACTCAGTGGGTCAACCATCATTTCTGGAGAACATGGATAGGTGACGTTTCAAGTCTGGACCTTTCTTCAGGCTGATTGTGGTGGCAGTGAGCGGGGAGAAGTGTTGGCAAGAGGAGGGACAGGTCAAAGTCTGGTAAGTAAGGTGGATGCAGGTGAGGGGAGTTTTTGATCGGCTGATAATTGGACAAAGGCCATAGATGAAAATATAGGTGTGAAACAAAAGGAGTGAAGAGTTACAAATTGGGAAGCGAGATGAATTAATATATGTGGAAAGGGAGGGAGAAGGGAGAAATCTGTACGAGGAGTAAAAACGGTTAGCAACCGGAAAAAGTGTAAGTGTTCGGCAAAACAGTCGCCGAGTCTATGCTTTGTCTCGCCAATTGCCGACCATTGTAACTCTCTTACCATTCCCACAGCAACCTCTCTGTCCTTTGACACATGCTCACTGGAAACAAACAGCACCTCAAATTCCGCTTGGCTAGCCTACAATCCAATGGTATGAACAGTGAATTCTCAAATTTTATGTAACAATCCAAACCGCACACCCGCATCACTATACAGGGTTCTCATCCCCACACAAAGGCGCAGTGAACTAATTAAATATATATACTCCAATAACCAACGATTCAGCAATACCTTATCTACAGATCATATTACAGCCTCTTGCTTCTTAAGATGTAGCTTCTTAAGATTGACAGCTTCTTAAGATTGACAGGTTCTTCTGACAGAGGAAGGGTTAGCCATATATCGTTATAGGAGCAGGCTATATTTCTGCAGAACAAGCATTTTGTTTTTTTCTACTGATGACATACATTATAATCTTATAGAACAAAGGTTAGTGCCAAGAGTCTGAATCTGTCTAATGTTTATATTATCGAGGAGACATTCATGAAACTGTTATCTTGCTTATGTTATTGGAAAGGGAACATCAACAGTTTGTTAGTTTATTAAGGTTAGTGTATTTTGCTGGCTTTACAATTTAATAGGAGGAGATTAAAGCTTGTCTTAGTTCCACTCAATCCATTTTCTAAGTTGAAATCTTTTTTTAACTTCCACACTGCCTCCTATATTCCTTTCTTTATTTTCACAATCTCCAACAATCAATGCTTCTGCCGAACACCTGGATTTTTTCACCCCTAACATTTGTTCAACCCCCTACCTATCAAAAGAAACCTCAATAATATCCATCTCACTAGCCAGGCTTTGTGATGCCGCTCCTCTCTGTCAGCTTACGGCTGCACTCTACAATCAGTCTGAAGGATCGGGGAGCGTGAGCAGGAGAGGGTTGGATAGCGTCTGACCCGGGGGAGATGTGACCCCAGGGATCGTGGGCCCCAGGGGATGGGACAGTGTGTGACCCAGGGAGCATGGGCCCCAGGGGGTTGGGACAGTGTGTGGCCCGGGACGAGTGGACGCTGGGATTGTGATCATCTCCATAGCCGGTCTTCAGACAGAGAACAAATCACAGCAAAAACACAGTAGACAAATACACTGATGAAGAGATGCAGATGCAGTTATCACCTGAGGCAACACTGTAGTTGATGCCAACTAATTTCCCTAGGATTTTCTTCCACATGCATGAACCACCCAGTTTACTCGTGGATAATGAAACACCTTGCATTGCTCTCCTTCAACCAAGTGTGGCCCACCCATCACCATCGCTCCACTCTCTGTGGCCTTATGCTCCCTGGCTTCAATGATACTTTGTCATGTGTACACAAGTTCAGTGATCATCCTCCTATACACCAGGATCAGGGGACGAATGGATACACTATCTATTATCTATATTACTAAAAGTCTGATCTCGACCGCTTTTGGCTCGCTGTGCTGCGATTTCCGAGAGAACGCCGCCACCTACGGCCGTCATTTTTAGCCACCTCGCTCAGAGCCCTCCTCCCCCTTCTGGGACCGGAGGATTTTCCCCATGGATGACAAATCAGAGAGATATTAATGTTTTAAAAAAAAATCACCATTCTCTCTGCTGCCCCTGCTGGAGGGAGGTGGAAGGACTATAAAACCAGGAAGTGGTGTGCCTCACTCAGTCTCTGCAAAATGGATGAAGCCAAAGGGTCACGTCTCTCTGAGCTCTGAATAACACTGAACAAACATCCCACTAGACTGTGAGTCCCCTTAATGTGGTTTGAAAATGAAAATATTGTTTGTTTGAAGTAAAAAGGCACTGCCTCCAAATGGTTGTTTGGGTGCTTTGGCTTGAAGTTGAAAGGCACTACTTACTGCAAATGGCGGCTTGGGTGCTTTGCCTTGAAGTTAAAAGGCACTACTGCAAATGCACTTACTTCCTGTTTGCACTGTATATTGATTTTAGATAAAACGTTACCACTTACAGCTGTGATTTTTGGCCATCTTACTCAGTCCCCCTCCGCTGAGCAGGTGCAGAGAAATCTTCCCATCTGTTAGGCACTCCCCCCCTGGTGAATGCTATGTACTTACCTTTCTCTGTTTCTCTCCCGAGTACAGGCCTCGTGGCTGTGAGTCTGGAATCAAGGTGTTAAAAGGCTCCTGTACCCGATTGGCCAGGCTTCGTCAGGTGACGGGTGACTCATTTGAAGCTTAAATACCAGAATCTCCCGGGATTCTCTCTCTTCTTCGTAGACCCTGACTTGTGAGCAGCCTGCTGGTGTGAGCTGAGGAAGGCCTGGCCACATGGCATAGAACTTTGTGTACTTTCACCATTACTTGTTAACAAATATTGAATTGGGACGGATAAGGGTTGACCTTAGTGCTTTCGTGTATTTTGTTTCAGGGTTATATCTCTTTAGGCAGGTTTTAGATTCTCTGGTTCGACGGTCCATTACGTGGCTGGCTGGAGCACTGTTTAATTGTTTGTTAGTCCATCCATCTCCCTGACTGGGTTGTTTAAATCAGGTTTGGGTTTTGTGTTCCATTGAATACTTAAAAAATTTTGAACTTGAACCTGGTTTTTGAAATGTGTTACGCGGCTCTGACGTACCTGCATTCAGGAGTCGTAACACCATCAATGAAAAATAAAAGTGTTATTAGTGTTTAAAAAATGTTGAGAATTTATCTCCTATCAATCACGCCATGAATGCCACACCTTTCCCGGTGGGAGGGGGAGGGGTTATAAAACCCGGAAGTGTAGGTGTGACTCAGTCTCTGCATGATGGGGGAGGGAGAGGTCACGACTCTGTCTGAGCTGTGAATCAACTGAACACACTGAATGTCCACTGAACTGTGAGTTTGGTGTTTTGTGTGGTTTTATGGTGGTTTCATCCTGCATGAAATGGTATGAAACTGCATTTGAATTTGGTGGCCTTGCACTCTGCTTCAAATGGAATTAAACTGCACTTGAATTTGGTGGCCTTGCACCCTGCTTGAAGTGGAATGAAACTGTACTTGAATGTGGCGACCTTGCATCCTGCTTGAAGTGGTATTAAACTGCAGTTGAATTCGGTGGCCTTGCACCCTGCTTGAAGTAGTTGGAAACCGCACTTGAAATCGGCGGCCTTTCAACCTGCTTGAAGTGGTAGGTAACTGCAATTGAATTCGGTGGACTTGCACCCTGCTTGAAGTGGTAGGAAACTGCAATTGAATTTGGTGGCCTTGTACTCTGCTCAATGTGGTAAGAAACTGCACTTGAATGTTGTGGCTTGCACCCTGCTTGAAATGGTAGGTAAATGGATTTGAATTTGGTGGCCTTGCACCCTGCTTGAAATGGAATTTCAATGAATAGCCATGAGTCAACTGCCAGCCCACCAGCTCTGAGTGAGATGCCAGCAGATCCGGCTTGAGGGACTGAGCTGCCACCCCAAGAACCCATACCAGCGCTCCTGAAAGCCCCTCCACTGGCCACCAATATTTTAATTGGTGAAGAGGTGGAATATTGCGTCGGGGGACCAGCCCTCCCGTGTGAACATGGGACCCAACGGGTCCCACTTAGTCTAGTATATAATAGATTAATGCACAGTCTTATACCCAGAGGAGGAGGATCAAGAAACAACGATACAGGTTTCAGGTGTGGTCGGGGATTCTATGGTAAAATAGGTACATGGATAGGATAGGTTTAGAGGGACATGGGCCTTACGCAGGCTTGTGGGACTAGTAGCTCGGCCAGGTTGATTGACATGACCAAGGTGGGCCGAAGAGCCTTGTTCCATGCCGTGTGCCTCTATGACTCTGAGGCACAACTTGGGCCATAATAACTCCAACAGTGCAGACTACACAGAGACCAAACACAAGAGTCACCACGTTTTATGCGCCATCTTATACTCTTCACTTTCTCAGAAAGCCTCTCCCCAGTCACTGCATTAATGCATATCTCAATCTTCAATCAAGATGATTCATCACCTCTACGATCACTCCTTTCAACTACTGCCTGCAGGTTCACAGATCAGGAAGGTTTAGAAGGGTATGGACCAAATGCAGGCAGGTGGGACCAGTGCAGATGGGGCATATTGGGCCTAGGAGCCTGGTCCCTAGCTGTACGAGTCTATGACTTTATTATTTGGATTAATGAAGCCAAACCTGGAGATGATACATAGAACATGGAATAGTGCAGCACGGGAACTGGCCCATCGATGCCCCATATCTACACCAACAATATCATGCCAATTTGATCTAATCCCATCTACCTGCGCATGGACTGGATCCTCTGTTCCCTGACTGTGTCAATCATGTGTCAGTCTAAACAGCGTTTCCACCACCTCCTCATGCAGGACCTTCCAGGAACCGAGCAAAGTCTGTGTGAAAAACTAGTCCAGCCTGTCCCCTTTAAACATTCCTCTCTCCAGTCAGAGGCATCCCCACCCTGGGAACAAGACTGACTATATCTATGCCCCTTATATTCCATACTTCTATTGGGCCTCAACTCAGCCTTCATTACTCAGATAAAACAATCCAATCTTTGTCTGCCTTAACTCAGAGCATATTTCCAACTGATGTGTATTCTAGTGGATCATTTGACAACTTTCCCCATGATCCACAATTCTGCAAACAGTTCTATTGTTTTTTAACTTACTAACTCGACCACCTACGTTTTTGTCCAAATCATGGACATGTTTAGAAATTGCAGCGGTTCCAGAACTGATCCTTACAGAATACTACGGGTCACGAACCTAGTCAGTATAACACTCCTCCACCACTATTCCTCTCTCCTGTTTCCCCTCGCTCTAAGCCCTTTAATTTTTCTCTTATCTCTCCCTACAGTCTTGACCATTCTGCAGCATCCACACCCCTCCCGTTTCACTCACCTGCTACTTGGATGAGACTCGATGATTCCTTGTTTGATGAATCTCGGTCATGATGGATTTCACCACTTGGGTCAGTTCCAGGGCCGTGAACCGCGTCTCCTATTCCTCTCCCTCTGGACTGACATTGTTCCCTTTCCTCTTCGGCGGGTTCCCATCCTATTGACCTTTTGCTCGCAATCCCACTTTGCCTTTCCGTCATTGTTCCTGTGTTCTGATCGTTCTTTGATGAGGTGCCTGGCCAAAGTCTTTTGAGGAAATTGCCCACTTGTGTTAATTTCCCACCTGAAAATAAAACGTTAATTGAAGGTTGCAGACAAAAATCTAATTGAGAAAAGCACAGGTTTGGAATAGCTGGCAGCAATCTGAGCTGACATTCTGGGGTAGGGGTGGGAACCTTTCATGTTGGAATGCCGCATTAAGTTAGCTGTAATCTAATAAGGCCGCATCCAAGAAACTTCAATTTGATATACTTGAAAATCACATTATTTTGTAAAAAATCTAACTACTATGTACTAACCTCAAGAAAATGAAAACATGTTGTTCATTCTAAAGTTAATTAACCTTTTCATGACTTTGTTGTGACTGCTTTTTGTGGGAAAGCATTTGAATATTTGGTTGTAACATGGAGGTACACAGTTTCAGCTGATCTTCTAGATGGGTATCCGTCATTTGTGACCTTAAGGGCATCTTGATTTGGGTTCGTTAGGAGAATGTAGAATCGCAGACATAAGTGGTTGAACCGCAAGAAAGCATTTTTCGTGCGGGGAGGATTATTTTGTTGAATCCTTTACTCCTTGGAATATTAAAGACGTTCATTTTAAGATTAAAATAAAAATAATAAAAGACGAACAGTAACACATTAATAAAGATAAAAGTATTTGTTCTACAAAATTGGGATTCATTTAAAAGGCCACACTTTATGGCCTATAAGGCCGCATGTGACCTTAAGGCCACAGGTTCCCCAACCTTGGATAAGAACGTGGAAGAAGCTGTCCTTGAATCTGGTGCCATGTTATCTCCATTTATCTAATACTAGACTAAGTGGGACCCGTTGGGTCCCAGCATCACACAGGAGGGCTGGTCATCAACGCAATATTCCACCTCTACACCAATTCCAATACTGCTCGCCAGTGGGGGGGGGGGGGTATGTGTGGGTGTTGCGGGCTGAAGGTATTGGTTTCCAGAGGGTTAGTATAGACATTGTGGGCCGTATGGATGCTTGGGCAGGCATCCAACTGTTGCAACGATTATAAAAGCCAAGCCAAGGCAAACAATTGGGCTGCAGACACCCGGCAACCTATATTCACTTTGTGAACACAAACTTGTCAAAAAGGCAAGGCGAACAATCGGGCTGCAGACACCCGACAACTAATATTCATTTTGTGAACACAAACTTGTTAAAATAAAGGCGAGGCAAACAATTGGGCTGCAGACACCCGACAACAAACATTCAGTTTGTGAACACAAACACAAACATATGGATGTGAAGGGAATGGAGGGTTATGGTCTGAGCGCAGGTATATGGGACTAGGGGAGATTATGTGTTCGGCACGGACTAGAAGGGTCGAGATGGCCTGTTTCCGTGCTGTAATTGTTATATGGTTATTGTATTATATGTTTTTAAAAAAAAGGCGAGGCAAACAATTGGGCTGCAGACACCCGACAACCAAATTTCATTTCGTGAACACAAACTTTTAAAAAAGGGCTGCAGCCACTTTACAGCCGCATCGAGGGGACTCACCGTGGAGTAGACGTGCGTTCAGTGCTATTCGCAGCTCAGAGAGCCGTGACCCTCTCGCTTCATGGTCTGGCAGAGACTGAGTGAGGCACGACACTTCCTGGTTTTATAGTCCATCCCCCTGCCGCCAGCGGGGGCAGCAGAGAGAATAGGGAATTTTGTAAAAACATTAATATCTCTCGCATTTTTCATCGATGGAAAAGATCCTCCGCACTCATACGGCGGAGGGGGGGGGGGGGGGGGGGGGGTGGGGGTCTCTGAGCGAGGTGGCCAAAAATGACGGCTGTAGGTGGCGGCGTTCTCCCGGAAATCGCAGCACAGTTGGCTAAAAGCGGTCAAGATCAGAGATTTAGTAATATAGATAAAATTTGGATGCTTGTTACTTTGAGATAATCTGATAATTTTGTTCCAAGTATTCCTGATTTTAGCCTTGCAGTTATCTGCCAAAATACTGATCACTTGACTAAACATTTCTATGGCCACAACTGGGTTTGAACCAGTATTTGTGGATGATTAGTCAACATGTTAGACGGAGAAGTGACATTTCAAGTTTAATCCTGATAAGGGCACGTTGACACAAGGTGGAGAGATAAATAAAACCAGGATATTCACCATGAACGACAAGGGCCTAGAGACCACTGAGAAACACCCGTACAAATCCAAGAGCAGGCTTGGCGATCGCTTCGCCCAACACCTCCGCTCGGTTCGCAACAACCAACCTGATCTCCCGGTGGCTCAGCACTTCAACTCCCCCTCCAATTCCCAAACAGACCCTTCGGTCCTGGGCCTCCTACATGGCCAGAGCGAGGCCCACTGTAAATTGGAGGAGCAGCACCTCATATTTCGCTTGGGCAGCGGTATGAACATTGAATTCTTCAATTTCAAATAGTCCCTGCTTTCTCCTCCCATTCCCAGCTCTCCATCAGGCAACTGTCTCCGCCTCTTCCTTTCTTCACCCCCCCCCCCCCCCCCCCCCCCTCCCCACCGTCCTCACATCAGTCTGAAGAAGGGTCTCGTCCCGAAATGTCGCCTGTTTCCTTCGCTCCATAGATGCTGCCTCACCCGTTGAGTTTCTCCAGCATTTCTGTCTACATATGAATCCATAATCCCTAAAGGCAGCGGCACACACAACGACACAATTTAACATTCTTGTCAGGATGTTACGTTACATGATAGAATGCAAGTGAAGGGGAGGCCTTGATACAGGGGGTTGATTAAGCCTTAAGTTGGAGGAGTGTGTACAATTCTGATCTCCATACTGGGGGAAGGATGAATATTTCAATAATCAGCAGAGACCGGCGTGATTAAAGCCGTCTTCCTTGAAAAAGAGTGTTGATTTATCAGACAATTCCTGCATCCGCCCACCTGTGACGGTGATGTCCCTGTAGATGTCAACTCTCTGTGCTCAGCCCCTTCCCTATTCCCACTTCCATGTGAACATCATTTCTTGCATCAGGTCTACACCCACTGTCAGGGCATCATATATATGTCACAGAAGGCTCACAAACCTTTTTGTTTCTTTAATGTAGAGGCCACTGAATCACCTCCCAAGTCACCACCTTCAGCCATGATGTCGACAGGTGATCACAAACTCTTTAGCTCTGGAATGAACAATATTAACAGAACCATCAGGTGACAATTGAATGTGACGGAAGACATTGCGTTGTGAACCAACAAACAGCATTACAGTGCAGCGGGGATGTGGAAAACACCCCATCCAAACAAGGTTTAAGAAAGAACTGCAGTTGCTGGAAAAATCAAAGGCAAACACAATGCTGGACAAACTCAGCGGGTGAAGCAGCATCTATGTAGCGACGGAATAGGTGACGTTTCGGACTGATGTGGAGGTGGGGGCGGGAAGAAGAAAGGAAGAGGCAGAGACAGTGGGCTGTGGGAGAGCTGGGACTGCCTGAAGTTGCAGAAGTCAATGTTCATAACGCTGGAGGAGTTGAAGTGCTGGGCCACTGGGATATCAGGTTGGTTAGTGAGAACAGAAACAAACGTGGATGTGGTAACGGGTCTGGGTGAAGGAAAACAAACCCCCGTTCGGTTCTCCTTAACCAACCTGATCTCCCAGTGGCCCAGCACTTCAACTCCCCCTCCCATTCCCAATCCAACCTTTCTGTCTTGGACCTCCTCCATGGCCAGAGAGAGTCCCACTGCAAATTGGAGGAGCAGCACCTCATATTTCACTTGGGTAGTTTACACCCGAGCGGTATGAACATTGACTTCTCCAATTTCAGGTCATCCCTGCTTTCTCCCTCCTTCCCCTTCCCCTTCCCCTTCCCAGCTCTCCCACAGCCCACTGTCTCCGCCTCTTTCTTTCTTCGTCCCACCACGCCCCCTCCCCCGCCTCCACATCCGTCTGAAGAAAGGCCTCGACCTGAAACGTCACCAACCCCTTCGCTCCACAGATGTGTCCCAGATAGAACAATGACATTCATCAATACAGAACAGATCAGTGTGTCCATATGCCATCTGGAGTAGTTCCTGAGGATTGGCGGGTACCACACTTTTTTAAGAAGGGAGGGAGAGAGACAACGGGGAATTACAGACCAGTTAGTCTAACATCGGGAAACTGCTAGAGTCAGTTAATAAGGATGGGATAGCAGCACATTTGGAAAGTGGTGAAATCATTGGACAAAGTCAGCATGGATTTACAAAAGGTAAATCATGTCTGACGAATCTTATAGAATTTTTCGAGGATGTAACTAGTAGCGTGGATAGGGGAGAACCAGTGGATGTGGTGTAGCTGGACTTCCAGAAGGCTTTCGACAGGGTCCCACATAAGAGAGTAGGATACAAACTTAAAGCACACGGCATTGGGGGCTTAGTATTGATGTGGATAGAGAACTGGCTGGCAAACAGGAAGCAAAGAGTAGGAGTAAACGGGTCCTTTTCACAATGACAGGCAATGACTAGTGGGGTACCGCAAGGCTCAGTGCTGGGACCCCAGCTATTTAGAATATATATTAATGATCTGGATGAGGGAATTGAAGGCAATATCTCCAAGTTTTCATTTGACACTAAGCTGGGGGGCAGTGTTAGCTGTGAGGAGGATGCTAGGAGACTGCAAGGTGATTTGGATAGGCTGGGGGAGTGGGAAAATGTTTGGCAGATGCAGTATAATGTGGATAAATGTGAGGTTATCCATTTTGGTGGCAAAGACAGGAAAGCGGACTATTATCTAAATGGTGGCCGACTAGGAAAAGGGGAGATGCAGCGAGACCTGGGTGTCATGGTACACCATTCATTGAAAGTAGGCACGCAGATGCAGCAGGCAGTGAAGAAAGCGAATGGTATGTTAGCTTTCATAGCAAAAGAATTTGAGTATAGGAGCAGGGAGGTTCTACTGCAGTTGTACAGGGTCTTGGTGTGACCACACCTGGAGTATTGCGTACAGTGTTGGTCTCCAAATCTGAGGAAGGACATAATTGCCATAGAGGGAGTGCAGAGAAGGTTCACCAGACTGATTCCTGGGATGTCAGGACTGTCTTATGAAGAAAGACTGGATAGACTTGGTTTATACTCTCTAGAATTTAGGAGATTGAGAGGGGATCTTATAGAAATTTACAAACTTCTTAAGGGGTTGGACAGGCTAGATGCAGGAAGATTGCTTCCGATGTTGGGGACGTCCAGGACAAGGGGTCACAGCTTAAGGATAAGGAGGAAATCCTTTAAAACCGAGATAAGAAGAACTTTTTTCACACAGAGAGTGGTGAATCTCTGGAACTCTCTGCCACAGAGGGTAGTCGAGGCCCGTTTATTGGCTATATTTAAGAGGGAGTTCGATGTGGCCCTTGTGGCTAGCGGATCAGAGGGTATGGAGAGAAGGCAGGTACGGGATACTGAGTTGGATGATCAGCCATGATCATATTGAATGGCGGTGCAGGCTCGAAGGGCCGAATGGCCTACTCCTGCACCTAATTTCTATGTTTCTATAGAAAATATATAGAATAATAGAAATAAATAAACAGATAAAGTGCAATAGGTTGTTATAGTTCAGAGTTTGTTTGAAGTTGCGTTTAATCAAGTCAAGTTCATTCGTCACATACACATACGAGATGTGCAGTGAAATGAAAAGTGGCAATGCTCGCGGACTTTGTGCAAAAAGACAAACAAACAAACTACAAACAGAATGGAACAGACTCACATATTATTTTACATATTAAATTTTGTGGGCGGAAGGAAAAAGGGAAAAAAAGCAGCACTTTAACAAAAAGCAGTAGAATGGTTCAGTAAAAGTTAGTCCCTGGTGAGATAGGAGTTTACAGTCCTAATGGCCTCTGGGAAGAAATTCCTTCTCAACATCTCCGTTCTCACAGCATGGCAACTGAGGCATTTGCCGGACCGTAGCTGCTGCAACAGTCCGTTGCAGGGGTGGAAGGGGTCTCCCATGATTTTATAGGCTCTCGAGTTGCACCTCCTGATGTACTGCATAGTTCCTGCAGGGGGACGAGTGAAGTACCCACAGTGGGCTCTGCAGAGCCTTCTTGTCCTTTCAATTTTCCACACATAGACTGGGAAACACATTCTGTAAATGGGCTGGATTGTTTGGAGTTTGTAAAATGTGTGCAGGATAGTTTTTTGCAGCAATACATAGAGGTACCTAGAAGAATAGGGGCAGTGCTGGACCTGCTGTTAGGAAATGAGACAGGTCAGGTGGCGGAGGTATGCGTTGGGGAGCACTTCGGGTCCAGTGATCACAATACCATTAAGGTTTCTACAGTTATATTAATAGCAAAAGGATAACGAGGGATACAATTGGTCCATTAGAGAGACAGAGTGGACAGCTATCCGCAGAGCCAAAATAGATTGTGGAGATATTGAACAATTTCTTTTCTTCGGTATTCACCAAGGAGAAGGATATTGAATTATGTGAGGTAACGGAAACGAGTAGAGTAGGTATGGATACTGTGAGATTCAAAGAAAAATAAGTACTGACACTTTTGAAAAATATAAAAGTGGATAAGTCTCCAGGTCCTGACAGGATATTCCCTAGGACGTTGAGGGAAGTTAGTGTAGAAATAGCAGGGGCTATGACAGAAATATTTCAAATGTCATTAGACACGGGAATAGTGCCCGAGGATTGGCGTACTGCGCATGTTGTTCCAATGTTTAAAAATTGTTCTAAGAGTAAACCTAGCAATTCTAGACCTGTTAGTTTGACTTCAGTGGTGGGAACATTAATGGAAAATATACTTAGAGATAATATATAAGCATGTGGATAAACAGGGTCTGATTAGGAACAGTCAACATGGATTTGTGCCTGGAAGGTCATGTTTGACTAATCGTCTGGAATTTTTTGAATGGGTTACTGGGGAAATTGACGAGGGTAAAGCAGTGGATGTTGTCTATATGGACTTTAGTAAGGCACTTGACAAGGTTCCTCATGGAAGGTTGGTTAAGAAGGTTCAATTGTTGGGTATAAATGCAGCAGCAGCAAAATGGATTCAACAGTGGCTGAATGGGAGAAGCCAGAGGGTAATGGTGGATGGCTGTTTATCGGGTTGGAGGCAGGTTACTAGTGGGGTGCCTCATGGATCTGTGTTGGGTCCACTGTTGTTTGTCATGTACATCAATGATCTGGATGAAGGTGTGGTAAATTGGATTAGTAAGTATGCAGATGATACCAAGATAGGGGGTGTTGTGGATAATGAAGTAGATTTCAAATGTCTACAGAGTGATTTAGGCCATTTGGAAGAATGGGGGGAAAGATGGCAGATTGAGTTTAATGCTGATAAATGTGAGGTGCTACATCTTGGCAGGCCAAATCAAAATAGGAGGTACATGGTAAATGGTAGCGAATTGCGGAATGCAGTTGAACAGAGGGATCTAGGAATAACTGTGCATAGTTCCCTGAAGGCGGAATCTCATATAGATAGGGTGGTAAAGAAAGCTTTTGGTATGCTAGCCTTTATAAATCAGAGCATTGAGTACAGAAGCTGGGATGTAATGTTGAAATTGTACAAGGCATTGGTGAGACCAATTCTGGAGTATGGTGTACAATTTTGGTCGCCCAATTATTGGAAGGAAGTCAACAAAATAGAGAGTGTACAGAGGAGATTTACTAGAATATTTCCTGGGTTTCAACAACTTAGTTACAGAGAAAGGTTGAATAAGTTAGGTCTTTATTCTCTGGAGCGCAGAAGGTTAAAGGGGGACTTGATAGAGATCTTTAAAATGATGAGAGGGATAGACAGAGTTGACATGGACAAGTTTTTCCCACTGAGAGTAGGGAAGATTCAAACAAGCGAACATGACTTCAGAATTAAGGGACAGAAAGTTAGGGGTAACATGAGGAGGAACTTCTTTACTCAGAGAGTGGTAGCTGTGTGGAATGAGCTTCCAGTGGAAGTGGTGGAGGCAGGTTCGATTTTATCATTAAAAAATAAATTGGATAGGTATATGGATGAGAAAGCAATGGAGGGTTATGGTCTGAGTGCAGGCAGATGGGACTAGGGGAAAATAATTGTTCGGCACGAACTTGTAGGGCCGAGAGGGCCTGTTTCCGTGCTGTAATTGTTATATGGTTATATGGTGATATGGTTATATGGTCCTGGGCAGAGGAATTCCCAAACCAGATGGTAATATTTCCGGACAAGATGCTTTCCACAGCCGCTGATTTCCACAGACGCTGAGTAGAAGCACTGGAGGATCTTCGGAGACACTCTGAATTTCCACAATTCCTAATAGTTTGATGTCTGTGGGGAAGTAGCTTTTCCTGAACCTGGATGTTGCAGATTTCAGGCTCATGTACCATCTACCTGATGGCAGCGGGGAGATGAGTGTGTGGCCAGGATGGTGTGGATCTTTGATAATGCTGGCATCCTTTTTGAGACAGCAACGCTTAGATTTTTGACCAATTTCTCCATCATTAACAGTTGTGACAAATGGCAGATCGACTGGAATTATATGGATGAATCGAATGGATTCTAAGACTAATCTTTTCAAGCTGTTGTTATCATTCACGGGCTGTGTCCACATTAAACCCCGGTGATAGTTATTGTTCATCGGCATTGTCCACGACCACATGTTGCCACAGTCGGGTCCTGCATGTCAGCAGGAAAGGTCTGAAGATTTACAACTTGCTCATAACTGGGACCAAGGGATTGAGAATTATTATCAGCAGCTGCTGAGATTACTCGAGGAAGTTTGGTTTTGAATTTTGAGAAATACTCATTGTTCAACAAAGATCTATTTCCTTGCAGACGCATTATTGAAACTTTAATCTAGAGGCACGATTGAACAGCTGCAGAAAATTACACCATGGAAGGTGTTTCGATCAACTCGCAATGATGTTTCCCCATAGAGTTTCTGTTCCTACCTGGCACTGACCTCACGATTCCGATTCAAGCGAAACCGAGTGATTGAGTTTTATAGGTCCTAACAATGAGTGAACACACCCCGACTGAAGTTCAGCTCAATACACAGTGATAAAGCTGGACTTCAGCCTCATCAGCAAACACATCCACACCCTGATCGCTGACGCTGGTACTGAATTACACAAAGACTCATCCACTACATTGCTTTACCACCTCAGACAGCTGAGGAAATACAGAGTCTCTCTGAGGATCCTTCAGTGTTTCTACTCTGGGGCAGTAGAAAACATCTTGTCTGGCAACATCACAATCTGGTTTGGGAACAGCTCTGCCCAGGACAGGAAAGCGCTGCAGAGAGTTAGAAACATAGAAACATAGAAATTAGGTGCAGGAGTAGGCCATTCGTCCCTTCGAGCCTGCACCGCCATTCAATCTGATCATGGCTGATCATCCAACTCAGTATCCCGTACCTGCCTTCTCTCCATACCCCCTGATCCCCTTAGCCACAAGGGCCACATCTAACTCCCTCTTAAATATAGCCAATGAACTGGCCTCAACTACCCTCTGTGGCAAAGAGTTCCAGAGATTCACCATTCTCTGTGTGAAAAAAGTTCTTCTCATCTCGGTTTTAAAGGATTTCCCCCTTATCCTTAAGCTGTGACCCCTTGTCCTGGACTTCCCCAACATCGGGAGCAATCTTCCTGCATCTAGCCTGTCCAACCCCTTAAGAATTTTGTAAGTTTCTATAAGATCCCCTCTCAATCTCCTAAATTCTAGAGAGTATAAACCAAGTCTATCCAGTCTTCATTCATAAGACAGTCCTGACATCCCAGGAATCAATAACAATTGTGCGTTTGGCTGAACACACTATGGGAGCTACACTCACCCCCCTGCAGGAACTATACACCAGGAGGCGCAGATCCAGAGATCCAGCAAGAGAACGAGAGACCCTACCACCCCAGCAGCGGACTGTTCCAGCTGCTACGGTCAGGCAAACGCCTCCGCTGTCACGCTGTGAAAACAGAGAGGATGAGATGGAGTTTCCTCCCACAGGCCGCCAGGACTGTAAATTCTTATCTCACCAGGAACTAATTTAGTTGTGTTGTGTCCCTTGTATAGCAATATTTTCTAACATGTAAATACTGATTCTGTTCTATAGTTTTTGTACAATCCGCAGGCATTGCCACTTTCATTTCACTGCACATCTTGTATGTGTATGTGACAAATAAAGTTGGCTTGAGTTGACTTTTTTGATCAAAACATACAACATCAGCTCATGGTGGCAAGAACCACGTCCCCACAGCAATTGCAACTGCTCCAGAGAGGAGTCGCGACATACCCGTTGCTTCAGCTCGGTTCGTGTAGTCGATTTCCTCGATTCATTTATTACAATTGTAAAGGGCCTGTCCCACTTTCACCACCTAATTCACAACCTTTTTTACTCGTGGACATTTTTCATCAGGCTAGAAAAACGCCCAGACCTACTTGATGCCACGAGTACCGACGACTAGCATCACGGCCTGCTACGACCTCGTGACGACCATGCTGCGAGTATGAGTCAAGGGAAAACTCAGCAGAGGTCGTGAATTAGGTCGTGAAAGTGGGACAGGCCCTTAACTGCTTCAGAGAGGGTGTAATTGTTATGGTTCACCCGCTCTCTCTATATTTGTTCACCACCGCCACCACGGTGACAGTTGTCTCCCCGCCGTTGTCCACGCTTGCTGGGAACACGGGCATTAGCCACAATCACACCCTGCATGCCAATAGGAAAAGCCCCAACATCTCCAACTTGTTCATACCTGCCAGCAATGGATACTAACAGCTGAGAATACTTGAGGAAGTTCAGCTTTGAATATTGAGAAATACTTATGTTTAAAACAAAAACTATTTCCTCACACACCAACATAGAGACTGTTTTACAGCTGCATAGAAATACTGCTGTGGCAGGAATTCATGTGAAAACGCCACGTTGTTGCCCCATAAGGTCTGTCTTCTTACCTGATGCTCTGCTCCCGATTCTGCCTCAAGCGAGTGCGCGTGAATGAGTTTTGTTGGTCCCAGCAGTGGGTGATCACACCCGGAGTAAAGGCCAATGGATAACACATTCATAAAGCTGTTCTTCAGCCTCATCAGCAAACAGGTCCACACCCAGTTCCGTGATCCTGGTACTGAATTATACAAGGACTGTGAAGCGATTAGTTCCAACACTTTGTTTTGCTCAAAACTGACTTTTTCAGCGCATAGAATAATTTATTGTAAGACTATAGACCCCTGCAACCCAATTCCTCACCAGTCTTATTTTACTCTGCACCTGACGTCGGGTGTTATTGGAGTCATTACCCACAAAGTCCTGCATCATAATCTTTTACATACCCCCCCCCCCCCCCCACACACACACACACACACACACACACACACACACACACACACACACACACACACACACACACACACACACACACACACACACACACACACACACACACACACACACACACACACACACACACACACACACACACACACACACACACACACACACACTTCCACTCAGCACGACCCCATAGTGTATCCGAACTATGCCTCTCATAACTATATATTTGTTTATTCTGGTTGTAAATCTCTAGATTGTTACGTTTGCCCGTGCAAAACACAATTGTCCATAATAAGTCCCGATAACAAATGTGACAATAAATTGTTAAATATGAGCCACAATGAACAGTTCCATAAAACTGTGAAGTGGCCGTTTTATCCGAAAACCACAGGTTAAAGTTTGTCTACTGCCCGACCTTGTAAGGTCTCCTGATTCCGATCGCATCCACTCAGCTTTATGGGCTCTGACGGTAAATTAATAAACGCTGGGCAAAGCTCATCTCTGTCTGATAGTGTTTAACTGAGTTCACAGTTTGATCAGATTATGCCTCCCTCCACACCCTGTTTCCAATACACGGGGTTGTTCCCAATCACGCAGTGGTCCGTGCGGTTCGGGTTTATGAAATAAGGAGCCCGTTTTGTCAACTTGCCTGGTTATAGTGTTTATTTATCCTCCAGTCTTTCCCTCTCCGCCTCACAAGAAATGCCATGAGCTGAGGACACAATGGAGGGTTATGGTCTGAGCGCAGGTATATGGGACTAGGGGAGAATACGTGTTCGTCACGGACTAGAAGGGCCGAGATGGCCTGTTTCCGTGCTGTGATTGTTATATGGTGATATCGTTATATGGCTGGAACCAGTTCTGCACAACCATATAACCATATTACCATATAACAATTACAGCACGGAAAACAGGCCATCTCGACCCTTCTAGTCCGTGCTGAACACATAATCTCCCCTAGTCCCATATACCTGCGCTCAGACCATTACCCTCCATTCCCTTCCCATCCATATAACTATCCAATTTATTTTTAAATGAAATCCACAAGTGGCAGGATTTTAGGTAACTGTCCGTTTGACGCTAACACTGATCTGTAAAATTGTTCCACTACTTCGTTACTCCGTCCAGCAACACTTCTATGGGGCCGAGCGGCCGTAACTGCGCACGGGGGGGGGGGGGGCTGTTGGGCTCCCCCGGGTCACGCTGGTCGACCCCTTCCCCCGTGACACGCCTGTTGCTTGCCCTGCCGCCGTTCACTGTATGGGGAATGAGAAAATATCTTGTTCCGGTTATCGGGGAATGAGAATAAATGGTGAATGTCACCAAACACCACACCCACAGAGTTTTGTTCAATAATGTGCTGAGGTTTTTCCAGAAATATCCGTCTGGGAGAAGTTATCGATCTCAGCCTCGCCGGGGTTTGTATCAGTTTGTTTCATAAAGTCAGTTCTAAACTGTCTGTTTGTGTTTAGACTGGGAGCCAACGACCTGGGAGATTCTCGAGTGAAAGTGGTGTCTGCGGCTCTGAGGAACCCGGACTGTAAAATACAGAGACTGGATTAAGTCCCAGACTGTGAGAGATTGTGTTTACACTCACTGGGCGTCTGACACTGAACATTAATATGATCAGTAATTGTGTCACTGATAAACACTGGGGATTTGCACCGTCTCCTGTCTCTCTGTGTCCCTCACCCTCACTCTCTCTCATCTCCAGGCTGGACAATGTTTGTCTCACAGATTCTGGAGCCGAGGTTCTCGTCTCCGGTCTCAGTACCGGTTTTCAGCGCATAGAATAATTTATTGTAAGACTATAGACCCCTGCAACCCAATTCCTCACCAGTTTTATTTTACTCCGCACCTGACGTCCGAAGTTAGCGGAGTCATTACCCACAAAGTCCTGCATCATAATCTTTTACATACACCCCCCCCCCCCCCCCCACACACACACACACACACACACACACACACACACACACACACACACACACACACACACACACACACACACACACACACACACACACACACACACACACACACACACACACACACACACACACACACACACACACACACACACACACACACACACACACACACACACACACACTTCCACTCAGCACGACCCCATAGTCTATCCGAACTATGCCTCTCATAACTATATATTTGTTTATTCTGGTTGCAAATCTCTAGATTGTTACGTTTGCCCGTGCAAAACACAATTGTCCACAATAATTCCAACATAACAAATGTGACAATAAATTGTTAAATATGAACCCCAATGAACAGTTCCATAAAACTGTGAAGTGGCCGTTTTATCCGAAAACCACAGGTTAAAGTTTGTCTACTGCCCGACCTTGTAAGGTCTCCTGATTCCGATCGCATCCACTCAGCTTTATGGGCTCTGACGGTAAATTAATAAACGCTGGGCAAAGCTCATCTCTGTCTGATAGTGTTTAACTGAGTTCACAGTTTGATCAGATTATGCCTCCCTCCACACCCTGTTTCCAATACACGGGGTTGTTCCCAATCACGCAGTGGTCCGTGCGGTTCGGGTTTATGAAATAAGGAGCCCGTTTTGTCAACTTGCCTGGTTATAGTGTTTATTTATCCTCCAGTCTTTCCCTCTCCGCCTCACAAGAAATGCCATGAGCTGAGGACACAATGGAGGGTTATGGTCTGAGCGCAGGTATATGGGACTAGGGGAGAATACGTGTTCGTCACGGACTAGAAGGGCCGAGATGGCCTGTTTCCGTGCTGTGATTGTTATATGGTGATATCGTTATATGGCTGGAACCAGTTCTGCACAACCATATAACCATATAACCATATAACAATTACAGCACGGAAAACAGGCCATCTCGACCATTCTAGTCCGTGCTGAACACACAATCTCCCCTAGTCCCATATACCTGCGCTCAGACCATAACCCTCCATTCCCTTCCCATCCATATAACTATCCAATTTATTTTTAAATGAAATCCACAAGTGGCAGGATTTTAGGTAACTGTCCGTTTGACGCTAACACTGATCTGTAAAATTGTTCCACTACTTTGTTACTCCGTCCAGCAACACTTCTATGGGGGCCGAGCGGCCGTAACTGCGCACGGGGGGGGGGGGGGGGGGCTGTTGGGCTCCCCCGGGTCACGCTGGTCGACCCCTTCCCCCGTGACACGCCTGTTGCTTGCCCTGCCGCCGTTCACTGTATGGGGAATGAGAAAATATCTTGTTCCGGTTATCGGGGAATGAGAATAAATGGTGAATGTCACCAAACACCACACCCACAGAGTTTTGTTCAATAATGTGCTGAGGTTTTTCCAGAAATATCCGTTTGGGAGAAGTTATCGATCTCAGCCTCGCCGGGGTTTGTATCCGTTTGTTTCTTACTCTATCTGTTTATGTTTAGACTGGGAGGCAACGGCCTGGGAGATTCCGGAGTGAAACTGATGTCTGCGGCTCTGAGGAACCCGGGCTGTAAAATACAGAGACTGCGGTAAGTCCCAGACTGTGAGAGATTGTGTTTACACTCACTGGGTGTCTGACACTGAACATTAATATGATCAGTAATTGTGTCACTGATAAACACTGGGGATTTACACCGTCTCCTGTCTCTCTGTGTCCCTCACCCTCACTCTCTCTCATCTCCAGGCTGGACAGTGTCGGTCTCACAGATTCTGGAGCCGAGGTTCTCGTCTCCGGTCTCAGTACAAAGCCCTCACTGACGTGGCTGGACCTGTCACACAACTCCCTCACAGACCGATGTGTCCCCGCTCTCCGCCGCCTCATACTGACCCTCCCGAGACTGGAGTGGATCTGGTGAGTGTTTGAGTTAATGTTTAATGTGATAAAATATCAGAGGATCCATCCATCTTTCTCCTATGATATTGTTCTGTAAATGTTGTTGAAATATTAACCCCAGTCCCTGTCATTGACTCTGTTGTTTCATCTGTTTATTTCCTCTTTATTTTTCCACTTGTTTCAGGCTGGCTGACCGTCAGTTCACTGACTGTTTCAGACTGGCTGACTGCCAGTTCAGTCCGACCGGGGAGAAGGAACTGAGGTCGCTGCAGGAACCCAGACGCGGACTGAGAGTGGTCGTGTGAACATCTCAGGGTGTAAAGGTCACCGCCCTGGGGACGGGAATATTGTTGGCCAATTCCCCACCCTCCCTTTTAAACGGTCGCCCTCCCCTTTAAAACCCAACGCTTCCCGGTCCTGCTGCACAATGTACATAACTGCATTAACCCGGGATGGACACTGGATCAGATTTAATTTCAAAATGCCTTGACGCTAGGGTTGGTGCAGATACAATCCTAACGTGTACAGCCAGGATCTGCTATAGTAACAGACAGTGGGCAAGAGGAAAGAGTGTTTCCAGATATTCCGCGTTCACCGGAGAGTGGGCCCGTGGGCACCTTTGTGCCAACCTTGTTCCTGGAAGCCGGTGACCTCATACAGATGTGACAGTCTCTCTGGAAGTTTTTATCCTGTAAATAACAGGTTATTTGGTGAACGATGCATCACCAGGCTGAAGCGGGATGTCACATGTGTCCTCAGCTCATGGCATTTCTTGTGAGGCGGAGAGGGAAAGGCTGGAGGATAAATAAACACTATAACCAGGCAAGTTGACAAAACGGGCTCCTTATTTCATAAACCCGAACCGCACGGACCACTGCGTGATTGGGAACAACCCCGTGTATTGGAAACAGGGTGTGGAGGGAGGCATAATCTGATCAAACTGTGAACTCAGTTAAACACTGTCAGACAGAGATGAGCTTTGCCCATCGTTAATTTACCGTCAGAGCCCATAAAGCTGGGTGGATGCGATCGGAATCAGGAGACCTTACAAGGTCGGGCAGTAGACAAACTTTAACCTGTGGTTTTCGGATAAAACGGCCACTTCACAGTTTTATGGAACTGTTCATTGTGGCTCATATTTAACAATTTATTGTCACATTTGTTATGTGGGACTTATTATGGACAATTGTGTTTTGCACGGGCAAACGTAACAATCTAGAGATTTACAACCAGAATAAACAAATATATAGTTATGAGAGGCATAGTTCAGATAGACTATGGGGTCGTGCTGAGTGGAATTGGGTGGGTGGGGGGGGGGGCAGTATGTAAAAGATTATGATGCAGGAATTTGTGGGTAATGACTCCAATAACACCCGACGTCAGATGCAGAGTAAAATAAGACTGGTGAGGAATTGGGTTGCAGGGGTCTATAGTCTTACAATAAATGATTCTATGCGCTGAAAATGTCAGTTTTGAGCAAAACAAAGTGTTGGAACTAATCGCTTCACAGAGTCTTTGTATAATTCAGTACCAGCATCACGGATCTGGGTGTGGACCTGTTTGCTGATGAGGCTGAAGAACAGCTTTATGAATGTGTTATCCATTGGCCTTTACTCCGGGTCTGATCACCCACTGCTGGGACCAACAAAACTCATTCACGCGCACTCGCTTGAGGCAGAATCGGGAGCAGAGCATCAGGTAAGAACACAAACCTTATGGGGCAACAACGTGGCGTTTTCACAGGAATTCCTGCCACAGCAGTATTTCTATGCAGCTGTAAAACAGTCTCTATGTTGGTGTGTGAGGAAATAGTTTTTGTTTTAAACATAAGTATTTCTCAATATTCAAAGCTGAACTTCCTCAAGTATTCTCAGCTGTTAGTATCCATTGCTGGCAGGTATGAACAAGTTGGAGATGTTGGGGCTTTTCCTGTTGGCATGCAGGGTGTGATTGTGGCTAATGCCCGTGTTCCCAGCAAGCGTGGACAACGGCGGGGAGACAACTGTCACCGTGGTGGCGGTGGTGAACAAATATAGAGGGAGCGGGTGAACCATAACAATTACACCCTCTCTGAAGCAGTTAAGGGCCTGTCCCACTTTCACCACCTAATTCACGACCTCTGCCGAGTTTGCCCTTGACTCATACTCGCAGCATGGTCGTCACGAGGTCGTAGCAGGCCGTGATGCTAGTCGTAGGTACTCGTGGCATCAAGTAAGTCGGGGCGTTTTTCTAGCCTGATGTAAAATGTCCACGTGTAAAAAATATTAGGTGGTGTAAGTGGGACAGGCCCTTTACAATTGTAATAAATGAATCGACTACACGAACCGAGCTGTAGCAACGGGTATGTCGTGACTCCTCTCTGGAGCAGTTGCAATTGCTGTGGGGACCTGGTTATTGCCACCATGAGCTGATGTTGTAAGTTTTAATCAAAAAAGTCAAGTCAAGCCAACTTTATTTGTCACATACACATACAAGATGTGCAGTGAAATGAAAGTGGCAATGCCTGTGAATTGTACAAAAACTATAGAACAGAATCAGTATTTACATGTTAGAAAATATTGCTATACAAGGGACACAACACAACAGTAAATTAGTTCCTGGTGAGATAAGAATTTACAGTCCTGGCGGCCTGTGGGAAGAAACTCCATCTCATCCTCTCTGTTTTCACAGCGTGACAGCGGAGGCGTTTGCCTGACCGTAGCAGCTGGAACAGTCCACTGCTGGGGTGGTAGGGGTCTCTCGTTCTCTTGCTGGATCTCTGGATCTGCGCCTCCTGGTGTATAGTTCCTGCAGGGGGGTGAGTGTAGTTCCCATAGTGTGTTCAGCCAAACGCACAATTGTTATTGATTCCTGGGATGTCAGGACTGTCTTATGAATGAAGACTGGATAGACTTGGTTTATACTCTCTAGAATTTAGGAGATTGAGAGGGGATCTTATAGAAACTTACAAAATTCTTAAGGGGTTGGACAGGCTAGATGCAGGAAGATTGCTCCCGATGTTGGGGAAGTCCAGGACAAGGGGTCACAGCTTAAGGATAAGGGGGAAATCCTTTAAAACCGAGATGAGAAGAACTTTTTTCACACAGAGAATGGTGAATCTCTGGAACTCTTTGCCACAGAGGGTAGTTGAGGCCAGTTCATTGGCTATATTTAAGAGGGAGTTAGATGTGGCCCTTGTGGCTAAGGGGATCAGGGGGTATGGAGAGAAGGCAGGTACGGGATACTGAGTTGGATGATCAGCCATGATCATATTGAATGGCGGTGCAGGCTCGAAGGGACGAATGGCCTACTCCTGCACCTAATTTCTATGTTTCTATGTTTCTAACTCTCTGCAGCGCATTCCTGTCCTGGGCAGAGCTGTTCCCAAACCAGATTGTGATGTTGCCAGACAAGATGTTTTCTACTGCCCCAGAGTAGAAACACTGAAGGATCCTCAGAGAGACTCTGTATTTCCTCAGCTGTCTGAGGTGGTAAAGCAATGTAGTGGATGAGTCTTTGTGTAATTCAGTACCAGCGTCAGCGATCAGGGTGTGGATGTGTTTGCTGATGAGGCTGAAGTCCAGCTTTATCACTGTGTATTGAGCTGAACTTCAGTCGGGGTATGTTCACTCATTGTTAGGACCTATAAAACTCAATCACTCGGTTTCGCTTGAATCGGAATCGTGAGGTCAGTGCCAGGTAGGAACAGAAACACTATGGGGAAACATCATTGCGAGTTGATCGGAACACCTTCCATGGTGTAATTTTCTGCAGCTGCTCAATCGTGTCTCTAGATTAACGTTTCAATAATGCGTCTGCAAGGAAATAGATCTTTGTTGAACAATGAGTATTTCTCAAAATTCAAAACAAAACTTCCTCGAGTAATCTCAGCAGCTGCTGATAATAATTTTCAATCCCTTGGTCCCAGTTATGCACACGTTGTAAATCTTGAGACCTTTCCTGCTGACATGCAGGACCCAACTGTGGCAACGGCTGGTCGTGGACAATGCCGGTGGACAAAAACTGTCACCGTGGGGTTAAAGTGGACACAGCCCATATAACCATATAACAATATAACAATTACAGCACGGAAACAGGCCATCTCGGCCCTACAAGTCCATGCGGAACAAATTTTTTCCCCTTAGTCCCACCTGCCTGCACTCGTACCATAATCCTCCATTCCCTTCTCATCCATATGCCTATCCAATTTATTTTTAAATGATACCAATGAACCTGCCTCCACCACTTCCACTGGGAGCTCATTCCACACCGCCACCACTCTCTGCGTAAAGAAGTTCCCCCTCAAATTACCCCTAAACTTCTGTCCCTTAATTCTGAAGTCATGTCCTCTTGTTTGAATCTTCCCTATTCTCAAAGGGAAAAGCTTGTCCACATCAACTCTGTCTATCCCTCTCATCATTTTAAAGACCTCTATCAGGTCCCCCCTTAACCTTCTGCGCTCCAAAGAATAAAGCCCTAACTTGTTCAACCTTTCTCTGTAACTTAGTTGCTGAAACCCAGGCAACATTCTAGTAAATCTCCTCTGTACTCTCTCTATTTTGTTGACATCCTTCCTATAATTTGGCGACCAAAATTGTACACCATACTCCAGATTTGGCCTCACCAATGCCTTGTACAATTTTAACATTACATCCCAGCTTCTATACTCAATGCTCTGATTTATAAAGGCTAGCGTACCAAAAGCTTTCTTTACCACCCTATCTATATGAGATTCCACCATCAAGGAACTATGCACGGTTATACCCAGATCCCTCTGTTCAACTGTATTCTTCAATTCCCTACCATTTACCATGTACGTCCTATTTTGATTTGTCCTGCAAAGGTGTAGCACCTCACATTTATCAGCATTAAACTCCATCTGCCATCTTTCAGCCCATTTTTTCCAAATGGCCTAAATCACTCTGTAGACTTTGGAAAATCCTCTTCATTATCCACAACACCCCCTATCTTGGTATCATCTGCATACTTACTAATCCAATTTACCACACCTTCATCCAGATCATTGATGTACATGACAAACAACAAAGGACCCAACACAGATCCCTGAGGCACCCCACTAGTCACCTGCCTCCAACCCGATAAACAGCCATCCACCATTACCCTCTGGCTTCTCCCATTCAGCCACTATCTTGCTATTCCTGCATTTATACCCAACAGTTGAACCTTCTTAACCAACCTTCCATGAGGAACCTTGTCAAAGGCCTTACTAAAGTCCATATAGACAACATCCACTGCTTTACACTCGTCAATTTCCCTAGTAACCTCTTCAAAAAATTCAAGAAGATTAGTCAAACATGACCTTCCAGGCACAAATCCATGTTGACTGTTCCTAATCAGACCCTGTTTATCTAGATGCTTATATATATTGTCTCTAAGTATCTTTTCCATTAATTTGCCCACCACTGAAGTCAAACTAACAGGTCTATAATTGCTAGGTTTACTCTTAGAACCCTTTTTAAACAATGGAACAACATGCGCAGTACGCCAATCCTCGGGGACTATTCCCGTTTCTAATGACATTTGAAATATTTCTGTCATAGCCCCGGCTATTTCTACACTAACTTCCCTCAATGTCCTAGGGAATATCCTGTCAGGACCTGGAGACTTATCCACTTTTATATTTTTCAAAAGTGTCAGTACTTCTTTTACTTTGAACCTCATAGTATCCATTGCTACTCTACTAGTTTCCCTTACCTCACATATCCCAATATCTTTCTCCTTGGTGAATACCGAAGAAAAAAAATTGTTCAATATCTCCCCCATCTCTTTTGGCTCTGCAGATAGCTGTCCACTCTGTCTCTCCAATGGACCCATTTTATCCCTCCTTATCCTTTTGCTATTAATATAGCTGTAGAAACCCTTTGGATTGACTTTCACCTTACTTGCCAAAGCAACCTCATATCTTCTTTTAGCTTTTCTAATTTCTTTCTTAAGATTCTTTTTACATTCCTTATACTCCTCAAGCACCTCATTTACTTCATGCTGCCTATAATTATTGTAGATCTCCCTCTTTTTCCGAACAAGATGTCCAATTTCCCTTGAAAACCAGGGCTCTTTCAAATGTTTACTGTTTCCTTTCAACCGAACAGGAACATAAAGATTCTGTACTCTTAAAATTTCCCCTTTTAAGTGCCCGTGAATGATAACAACAGCTTTTTGAAACAATTAGTGTTAGAATCCATTCGATTCATCCATATAATTCCAGTCGATCTGCCATTTGTCACAACTATTAATGATGGAAAAATTGGTCAAAAATCTAAGCGTTGCTGTCTCAAAAAGGATGCCAGCATTATCTAAGATCCACACCATCCTGGCCACACACTCATCTCCCCGCTGCCATCAGGTAGAAGGTACATGAGCCTGAAATCTGCAACATCCAGGTTCAGGAATAGCTACTTCCCCACAGACATCAGACTATTAGGAAATGTGGAAATTCAGAGTGTCTCCGAAGATCCTCCAGTGCTTCTACTCAGCGTCTGTGGAAATCAGCGGCTGTGGAAAGCATCTTGTCCGGAAATATTACCATCTGGTTTGGGAATTCCTCTGCCCAGGACCATATAACCATATAACCATATAACAATTACAGCACGGAAACAGGCCCTCTCGGCCCTACAAGTTCGTGCCGAACAATTATTTCCTCCATAACCCTCCATTCCTTTCACATCCATATACCTATCCAATTTATTTTTAAATGATAAAATCGAACCTGCCTCCCCCACTACCACTGGAAGCTCATTCCACACAGCTACCACTCTCTGAGTAAAGAAGTTCCTCCTCATGTTACCCCTAAATTTCTGTCCCTCAATTCTGAAGTCATGTTCGCTTGTTTGAATCTTCCCTACTCTCAGTGGGAAAAACTTGTTCATGTCAACTCTGTCTATCCCTCTCATCATTTTAAAGACCTCTATCAAGTCCCCCCTTAACCTTCTGCGCTCCAGAGAATAAAGACCTAACTTATTCAACCTTTCTCTGTAACTAAGTTGTTGAAACCCAGGCAATATTCTAGTAAATCTCCTCTGTACTCTCTCTATTTTGTTGACTTCCTTCCAATAATTGGGCGACCAAAATTGTACACCATACTCCAGAATTGGTCTCACCAATGCCTTGTACAATTTCAACATTACATCCCAGCTTCTGTACTCAATGCTCTGATTTATAAAGGCTAGCATACCAAAAGCTTTCTTTACCACCCTATCTATATGAGATTCCGCCTTCAGGGAACTATGTACAATTATTCCTAGATCCCTCTGTTCAACTGCATTCCGCAATTCGCTACCATTTACCATGTACTTCCTATTTTGATTTGGCCTGCCAAGATGTAGCAACTCACATTTATCAGCATTAAACTCCATCTGCCATCTTTCCCCCCATTCTTCCAAATGGCCTAAATCACTCTGTAGACATTGGAAATCTACTTTATTATCCACAACACCCCCTATCTTGGTATCATCTGCATACTTACTAATCCAATTTACCACACCTTCATCCAGATCATTGATGTACATGACAAACAACAGTGGACCCAACACAGATCCCTGAGGCACCCCACTAGTAACCTGCCTCCAACCCGATAAACAGCCATCCACCATTACCCTCTGGCTTCTCCCATTCAGCCACTGTTGAATCCATTTTGCTGCTGCTGCATTTATACCCAACAATTGAACCTTCTTAACCAACCTTCCACGAGGAACCTTGTCAAGTGCCTTACTAAAGTCCATATACACAACATCCACTGCTTTACCCTCATCAATTTCCCTAGTAACCCATTCAAAAAATTCCAGAAGATTAGTCAAACATGACCTTCCAGGCACAAATCCATGTTGACTGTTCCTAATCAGACCCTGTTTATCCACATGCTTATATATTATCTCTAAGTATCTTTTCCATTAATGTTCCCACCACTGAAGTCAAACTAACAGGTCTAGAATTGCTAGGTTTACTCTTAGAACAATTTTTAAACATTGGAACAACATGCGCAGTACGCCAATCTTCGGGCACTATTCCCGTGTCTAATGACATTTGAAATATTTCTGTCATAGCCCCTGCTATTTCTACACTAACTTCCCTCAACGTCCTAGGGAATATCCTGTCAGGACCTGGAGACTTATCCACTTTTATATTTCTCAAAAGTGTCAGTACTTCTTTTTCTTTGAATCTCATAGTATCCATACCTACTCTACTCGTTTCCCTTACCTCACATAATTCAATATCCTTCTCCTTGGTGAATACCGAAGAAAATAAATTGTTCAATATCTCCCCCATCTATTTTGGCTCTGCAGATAGCTGTCCACTCTGTCTCTCTAATGGAACAATTGTATCCCTCGTTATCCTTTTGCTATTAATATAACTGTAGAAACCCTAATGGTATTGTGATCACTGGACCCGAAGTGCTCCCCAACGCATACCTCCGCCACCTGACCTGTCTCATTTCCTAACAGGAGGTCCAGCACTGCCCCTCTGCTTGTAGGTACCTCTATGTATTGCTGCAAAAAACTATCCTGCACACATTTTACAAACTCCAAACAATCCAGCCCATTTACAGAATGTGTTTCCCAGTCTATGTGTGGAAAATTGAAAGGACAAGAAGGCTCTGCAGAGCCCACTGTGGGTACTTCACTCGTTCCCCTGCAGGAACTATACAGTACATCAGGAGGTGCAACTCGAGAGCCTATAAAATCATGGGAGACCCCTTCCACCCCTGCAACGGACTGTTGCAGCAGCTACGGTCAGGCAAATGCCTCAGTTGCCATGCTGTGAGAACGGAGATGTTGAGAAGGAATTTCTTCCCATAGGCCATTAGGACTGTAAACTCCTATCTCACCAGGGAATAACTTTTACTGAACCATTCTACTGCTTTTTTTTTTAAAGTGCTGCTTTTTTTCCCCTTTTTCCTTCCGCCCACAAAATTTAATATGTAAAATAATATGTGAGTCTGTTCCATTCTGTTTGTAGTTTGTTTGGTTGTTTGTTTGTTTGTTTGTTTGTTTGTTTGTTTGTCTTTTTGCACAAAGTCCGCGAGCATTGCCACTTTTCATTTCACTGCGTATGTGACGAATGAACTTGACTTGATTAAACTCAACTTCAAACAAACTCTGAACTATAACAACCTATTGCACTTTATCTGTTTATTTATTTCTATTATTCTATATATATTCTATAGAAACATAGAAATTAGGTGCAGGAGTAGGCCATTCGGCCCTTCGAGCCTGCACCGCTATTCAATATGATCATGGCTGATCATCCAACTCAGTATCCTGTACCTGCCTTCTCCCCCTACCCTCTGATCCCCTTAGCCACAAGGGCCACATCTAACTCCCTCTTAAATATAGCCAATGAACTGGCCTCGACTACCCTCTGTGGCAGAGAGTTCCAGAGATTCACCACTCTCTGTGTGAAAAAAGTTCTTCTTATCTCGGTTTTAAAGGATTTCCCCATTATCCTTAAGCTGTGACCCCTTGTCCTGGACGTCCCCAACATCGGAAGCAATCTTCCTGCATCTAGCCTGTCCAACCCCTTAAGACGTTTGTAAATTTCTATAAGATCCCCTCTCAATCTCCTAAATTCTAGAGAGTATAAACCAAGTCTATCCAGTCTTTCTTAATAAGACAGTCCTGACATCCCAGGAATCAGTCTGGTGAACCTTCTCTGCACTCCCTCTATGGCAAGTATGTCCTTCCTCAGATTTGGAGACCAAAACTGTACGTAATACTCTATGTGTGGTCTCACCAAGACCCTGTACAACTGCAGTAGAACCTCCCTGCTCCTATACTCAAATCCTTTTGCTATGAAAGCTAACATACCATTCGCTTTCTTCACGGCCTGCTGCACCTGCATGCCTACTTTCAATGACTGGTGTACCATGACACCCAGGTCTCGCTGCATCTCCCCTTTTCCTAGTCGGCCACCATTTAGAAAATAGTCTGCTTTCCTGTTTTTGCCAACAAAATGGATAACCTCACATTTATCCACATTATACTGCATCTGCCAAACATTTGCCCACTCACCCAGCCTATCCAAGTCACCTTGCAGTCTCCTAGCATCCTCCTCACAGCTAACACTGCCCCCCAGCTTAGTGTCATCCGCAAACCTGGAGATATTGCCTTCAATTCCCTCATCCAGATCATTAATATATATTGTAAATAGCTGGGGTCCCAGCACTGAGCCTTGCGGTACCCCACTAGTCACTGCCTGTCATTGTGAAAAGGACCCGTTTACTCCTACTCTTTGCTTCCTGTTTGCCAGACAGTTCTCTATCCACATCAATACTGAGCCCCCAATGCCGTGTGCTTTAAGTTTGTATACTAGTCTCTTATGTGGGACGTTGTCGAAAGCCTTCTGGAAGTCCAGATACACCACATCCACTGGTTCTCCCCTATCCACGCTACTAGTTACATCCTCGAAAAATTCTATAAGATTCGTCAGACATGATTTACTTTTGTAAATCCATGCTGACTTTGTCCAATGATTTCACCACTTTCCAAATGTGCTGCTATCCCATCCTTTATAATTGACTCTAGCATTTTCCCCACTACCGATGTTAGACTAACTGGTCTGTAATTCCCCGTTTTCTCTCTCCCTCCCTTCTTAAAAAGTGTGGTTACGTTTGCTACCCGCCAATCCTCAGGAACTACTCCAGATGGCATATGGACACACTGATCTGTTCTGTATTTATGAATGTCATTGTCCTATCTGTGACACATCTGTGGAGCGAAGGAGTTGGTGACGTTTCAGGTCGAGGCCTTTCTTCAGACGGATGTGGAGGCGGGGTAGGGGGCGTGGTGGGACGAAGAAAGAAAGAGGCGGAGACAGTGGGCTGTGGGAGAGCTGGGAAGGGAAGGGGAAGGAGAAGGAGGGAGAAAGCAGTGACGACCTGATATTGGTGAAGTCAATGTTCATACCGCTGGGGTGTAAACTACCCAAGTGAAATATGAGGTGCTGCTCCTCCAATTTGCAGTGGGACTCACTCTGGCCATGGAGGAGGTCCAAGACAGAAAGGTTGGAATGGGAGGGGGAGTTGAAGTGCTGGGCCACTGGGAGATCAGGTTGGTTAAGGCGAACCGAAGGGAGGTTTGTTTTCCTTCACCCAGACCCTTTACCACAGCCACGTCTGTGTTTGTTCTCACTAACTAACCTGATTTCCCGCTGGCCCAGCACTTCAACTCCTCCAGCGTTATGAACATTGATCTCCAATTTCATGTAGTCCCTGTTTCTCCCTCCTTCCCCTCCCCTTCCCAGCTCTCCCATAAACTTCTGTCTCTGCCTCTTCCTTTCTTCTTCCTGCCCCGCCCAACCCCACCTCCACATCAGTCTGAAATGTCACCTATTCCGTCGCTACATAGATGCAGTTTCATCCGCTGAGTTTCTCCAGCATTTTTGTCTGCCTTTCATTTATCCAGCATCTGCAGTTCTTTCTTAAACCTTGTTTGGATGGGGTGTTTTCCACATCCCCGCTGCACTGTAATCCTGTTTGTTGGTTCACAACGCAATGTCTTCCTTCACATTCAATTGCAACCTGATGGTTCTGTTAATATTGTTCATTCCAGAGCTAAAGAGTTTGTGATCACCTGTCGACATCATGGCTGAAGGTGGTGACTTGGGAAGTGATTCAGTGGCCTCTACATCAAAGAAACAAAAAGGTTAGTGAGCCTTCTGTGACATACATATGATGCCCTGACAGTGGGTGTACACCTGATGCAAGAAATGATGTTCACATGGAAGTGGGAATAGGGAAGGGGCTGAGCACAGAGAGTTGACATCTACAGGGACATCACAGTCACAGGTGGGCGGATGCAGGAATTGTCTGATAAATCAACACTCTTTTTCAAGGAAGACGGTTTTAATCACGCCGGTCTCTGCTGATTATTGAAATATTCATCCTTCCCCCAGTATGGAGATCAGAATTGTACACACTCCTCCAACTTAAGGCTTAATCAACCCCCTGTATCAAGGCCTCCCCTTCACTTGCATTCTATCATGTAACGTAACATCCTGACAAGAATGTTAAATTGTGTCGTTGTGTGTGCCGCTGCCTTTAGGGATTATGGATTCATATGTAGACAGAAATGCTGGAGAAACTCAACGGGTGAGGCAGCATCTATGGAGCGAAGGAAACAGGCGACATTTCGGGACGAGACCCTTCTTCAGACTGATGTGAGGACGGTGGGGGGGGGGGGGTGAAGAAAGGAAGAGGCGGAAACAGTTGCCTGAGGGAGAGCTGGGAATGGGAGGAGAAAGCAGGGACTATTTGAAATTGAAGAATTCAATGTTCATACCGCTGCCCAAGTGAAATATGAGGTGCTGCTCCTCCAATTTACAGTGGGCCTCGCTCTGGCCATGTAGGAGGCCCAGGACCGAAGGGTCTGTTTGGGAATGGGAGGGGGAGTTGAAGTGCTGAGCCACCGGGAGATCAGGTTGGTTGTTGCGAACCGAGCGGAGGTGTTGGGCGAAGCGATCGCCAAGCCTGCTCTTGGATTTGTACGGGTGTTTCTCAGTGGTCTCTAGGCCCTTGTCGTTCATGGTGAATATCCTGGTTTTATTTATCTCTCCACCTTGTGTCAACGTGCACTTATCAGGATTAAACTTGAAATGTCACTTCTCCGTCTAACATGTTGACTAATCATCCACAAATACTGGTTCAAATCCAGTAGTGGCCATAGAAATGTTTAGTCAAGTGATCAGTATTTTGGCAGATAACTGCAAGGCTAAAATCAGGAATACTTGGAACAAAATTATCAGATTATCTCAAAGTAACAAGCATCCAAATTTTATCTATATTACTAAATCTCTGATCTTGACCGCTTTTAGCCAACTGTGCTGCGATTTCCGGGAGAACGCCGCCACCTACAGCCGTCATTTTTGGCCACCTCGCTCAGAGACCCCCCCCCCCCCCCCCCCCCCCCCCCCCCCCCCCCCCCCCCCCCCTCCGCCGTATGAGTGCGGAGGATCTTTTCCATCGATGAAAAATGCGAGAGATATTAATGTTTTTTACAAAATTCCCTATTCTCTCTGCTGCCCCCGCTGGCGGCAGGGGGATGGACTATAAAACCAGGAAGTGTCGTGCCTCACTCAATCTCTGCCAGACCATGAAGTGAGAGGGTCATAGCTCTCTGAGCTGCGAATAACACTGAACGCACGTCTACTCCACGGTGAGTCACCTCGATGCAGCTGTAAAGTGGCTGCAGCCCTTTTTAAAAAGTTTGTGTTCACAAAATGAAATTTGGTTGTCGGGTGTCTGCAGCCCAATTGTTTGCCTCGCCTTTTTTTTAAAAACATATAATACAATAACCATATAACAATTACAGCACGGAAACAGGCCATCTCGACCCTTCTAGTCCGTGCCGAACACATAATCTCCCCTAGTCCCATATACCTGCGCTCAGACCATAACCCTCCATTCCCTTCCCATCCATATGTTTGTGTTTGTGTTCACAAACTGAATGTTTGTTGTCGGGTGTCTGCAGCCCAATTGTTTGCCTCGCCTTTATTTTAACAAGTTTGTGTTCACAAAATGAATATTAGTTGTCGGGTGTCTGCAGCCCGATTGTTTGCCTCGCCTTTTTGACAAGTTTGTGTTCACAAAGTGAATATAGGTTGCCGGGTGTCTGCAGCCCAATTGTTTGCCTTGGCTTGGCTTTTAAAATCGTTGCAACAGTTGGATGCCTGCCCAAGCATCCATACGGCCCACAATGTCTATACTAACCCTCTGGAAACCAATACCTTCAGCCCGCAACACCCATACTAGCGCAACAGACAGCCGCCCCCCCCCCCCCCTCCCCCCCCCCATTGGCGAGCAGTATTGGAATTGGTGTAGAGGTGGAATATTGCGTTGATGACCAGTCCTCCTGTGTGATGCTGGGACCCAACGGGTCCCACTTAGTCTAGTATTAGATAAATGGAGATAACATAGCACCAGATTCAAGGACAGCTTCTTCCACGTTCTTATCCAAGGTTGGGGAACCTGTGGCCTTAAGGTCACATGCGGCCTTATAGGCCATAAAGTGCGGCCTTTTAAATGAATCCCAATTTTGTAGAACAAATCCTTTTATTTTTATTAATGTGTTACTGTTCGTCTTTTATTATTTTTATTTTAATCTTAAAATGAACGTCTTTAATATTCCAAGGAGTAAAGGATTCAACAAAATAATCCTCTCCGCACGAAAAATGCTTTCTTGCGGTTCAACCACTTATTTCTGCGATTCTACATTCTCCTAACGAACCCAAATCAAGATGCCCTTAAGGTCACAAATGACGGATACCCATCTAGAAGATCAGCTGAAACTGCGTACCTCCATGTTACAACCAAATATTCAAATGCTTTCCCACAAAAAGCAGTCACAACAAAGTCATGAAAAGGTTAATTAACTTTAGAATGAACAACATGTTTTCATTTTCTTGAAGTTAGTACATAATAGTTAGATTTTTTACAAAATAATGTGATTTTCAAGTATATCAAATTGAAGTTTCTTGGATGCGGCCTTATTAGATTACAGCTAACTTAATGCGGCATTCCAACATGAAAGGTTCCCCACCCCTACCCCAGAATGTCAGCTCAGATTGCTGCCAGCTATTCCAAACCTGTGCTTTTCTCAATTAGATTTTTGTCTGCAACCTTCAATTGACGTTTTATTTTCAGGTGGGAAATTAACACAAGTGGGCAATTTCCTCAAAAGACTTTGGCCAGGCACCTCATCAAAGAACGATCAGAACACAGGAACAATGACGGAAAGGCAAAGTGGGATTGCGAGCAAAAGTTCAATAGGATGGGAACCCGCCGAAGAGGAAAGGGAACAATGTCAGTCCAGAGGGAGAGGAATAGGAGACGCGGTTCACGGCCCTGGAACTGACCCAAGTGGTGAAATCCATCATGACCGAGATTCATCAAACAAGGAATCATCGAGTCTCATCCAAGTAGCAGGTGAGTGAAACGGGAGGGGTGTGGATGCTGCAGAATGGTCAAGACTGTAGGGAGAGAGAAGAGAAAAACTAAAGGGCTTAGAGCGAGGGGAAACAGGAGAGAGGAATAGTGGTGGAGGAGTGTTATACTGACTAGGTTCGTGACCCGTAGTATTCTGTAAGGATCAGTTCTGGAACCGCTGCAATTTCTAAACATGTCCATGATTTGGACAAAAACGTAGGTGGTCGAGTTAGTAAGTTAAAAAACAATAGAACTATTTGCAGAATTGTGGATCATGGGGAAAGTTGTCAAATGATCCACTAGAATACACATCAGTTGGAAATATGCTCTGAGTTAAGGCAGACAAAGATTGGATTGTTTTCTCTGAGTAATGAAGGCTGAGTGGAGGCCCAATAGAAGTACATAATATAAGGGGCATATATGTCAGTCTTGTTCCCAGGGTGGGGATGTCTCTTACTGGAGAGAGGAATGTTTAAAGCGGACAGGCTGGACTAGTTTTTTCACACAGACTTTGCTCGGTTCCTGGAAGGTCCTGCATGAGGAGGTGGTGAAAACGCTGTTTAGACTGACACATGACTGACACAGTCAGGGAACAGAGGATCCAGTCCATGCGCAGGTTAGATGGGGATTAAAGATCAAATTGGCAT
>NW_026575548.1:0-42718 GCF_028641065.1 Leucoraja erinaceus
CTTCACCGATCCGGTTATGCTGGACTGCGGGCACAACTTCTGCCGCTCCTGTATCACACAGAGTTGGGACAGGGAGGGGAGAAACTCCTGCCCGGAATGTAGAGAGGAGTTTACAGACCGCACCCTCAGGGTGAATCGGGCCTTGGCGAGACTGTCTGAGAAAGCTCGAACACTGAGCCTGAATCGGACAGAGAAGGAAAGTAAACTTCAGTGCGAGGAACATCAGGAAGAACTGAAGCTGTTTTGTGAAACTGACAAGAAGCTGATCTGTGTGATTTGTGCAGGTGGGCGGGAACACAGAGATCACCGCTTCATGCTGGTGGATGAAGCTGTTGAAACCTACAAGGTAAATGCAAACCGATTTTGATCGCATCATTGTTTAATTCCATCTTTAGTGTAACACTTTTATTTTCTGATTTTCAATCACAATCCCAGGATCAGGCGAAATCTTCCATCCAGTCTCTCACAAAAAAGAAATCAGAGATCCAGCGAATGGAGCAGCAACAGAAACAGAAGATTTCTGGAGTTCTGGTGAGGCTTTTAAGTTTCGATTTCCTGATGTTGTGTGGATTTGATCCCTGTGACTCGTGTAATAATAGGGCAGCGCAGTGACACAAGTAGTGCTGCTGTCTCCTTGTTCTGGTGAGTGGGTTCGATCCTGACCTCGGGTGCTGCCCGTGTGGTTCACGCCTTCTCCCTGTGACCGCGTCGGATTCCTTCCACGTCCCCAATACACGCTGGTTCAATGGTCAATCTGTGACTGTTATAATCCCTGGGAAAGTGGGTGGTGGACGGATAAATGGGAATCAATGGGCACGTGAACAGGAACTGGCAGCAGGGAATTGTATTGGGGTAGAGGATTGATGGGTTATAACATTACCCTCACGACATTTCAGAAGCATTTAGACCAGGGGTGGGGAACCTGCGGCCATTAAGTGCGGCTTTTTGAATGAATCCAAATTTTGTAGAACAAATCCATTTATTTTTATTAATATGTTTTTGTTTGTCTTTTATTAATTTTATTTTAATCTTAAAATGAACGCATTTAAAATACCAAAGAGTAAAAGCAGATTCAACTAAATAATCCTCCCCGACTGACGGCCACAATTAAAACATTAGTAAGTCATGAGGGCTATTTTAACAGCTGTTATGCTCATGATTTAGTTCTAACGCGACTCTAGAATGTACGTTAACCTCACTGCCTAACTGGTGCCACCACCGCCTGAGGCTGGTTGACCAGAGGGAAAATGTCTGGGAGAGTTCGCTGGCCATCCAGTCCTCAGTATTATCAACTTTTGATAATGGTACACGTGCCTTTACATTTGAAGTTGAATTTGGGAATAGTTAAACAACGTTATTGTTCGACTGTATTTTTTTAAATTCTGTCTGATTAACAGCCCATCATGTAAAAAAAAAAACCAAGAGAACGCTGAGGGAAGAAAAAAAAAGTTTTTAATGAGGATTGTGAACTGAAATTTTATTAAAGCAAGAATTTCATTGTCCTATCAGGGACACATCACGGTGTTTAAGAAGGAACTGCAGATGCTGGAAAATCGAAGGTACACAAAAATGCTGGAGAAACTCAGCGGGTGCAGCAGCATCTATGGAGCAAAGCTGCACCCGCTGAGTTTCTCCAGCATTTTTGTGTACCTACACATGACAATAAACTTCTTCCTGCTCAAGTTAAGATGATTTGCTTGCTTTGTGATACTGTAATATCAACATTGAAGAAATCCAATGCTCATCAGCATTATGCCACTCCTAAGGACCACAAATATTTCAACTTAGAGAGTGAGGTGCGAAAGGTTGCATTGCAGAAATTAAAAGATGAAAAGCAAAGGCAGTTATTTCAAGCAGCGGCAAGACCCGGAAATAATGCTACTGAAGCGACTTGTATACTGGGGGGGGGGGGGGGGGGGGGGGGGGGGCATTTAGCGATGTGGAAACCATTAAGGAATGCATTGTCGAAGTTGAAGGATGCTTAGACCCCGATAAGGTTTCACAGTGCAAACAACTGCCTCTTTCAAGGAGAACTATCATTGATCAGCAGCATGAATTAGGCCTCAACGTCACAGAACAACTTTACGCAATACTCCAAAAGGAAAATATATATTAATCAATCGCTTTGGATGAATCAACTAATACTACTGACTCGGCGCAGGTTTTATACTTCATTCGGGGCATAACAGAAGATTTTCTTTGCTACGAAGAGTTAGTCGCTTTGGGCACTCTTACAGGTAGAACACGAGGAATAGATTTCTTCAACAACTTTCAAGATAAATGTCATGAAGTTGGACTAGATTTGGTTAATTTAGTGAGTGTATGTACAGACCTTCCATGACAGGAAAACGTGAAGGGTTTATTACACAGATAAAAAAGGTATTATCAGGTCCAGATGCTCTCTAATTTCATTTCATTGTGCCTTGCATCAGCAAAATCTCTGTGCTAAATCTACTATTTTAAGTGACACTTTGCAACAAGTTATAAGTATTGTTAACTATATTCGTGCAAATGCAACACGGCATCGTCAGTTTCGTGATATGCTAAAGTTGGACGATGAGGCATTCACTGTGGATTTACCGTATCATTGTAAAGTGCATTCGGTATCGCAGGGACAGGTGTTAGCAACATTTTTATCTTTGCGAGAACAGGTAGTTAAATTTCATGAAGAACAGAATCAGCAATGTGAATTATTGAAAGAAGATTTCTATAGAGATACCGCATTTCCCTGTGATATCATGTCAAAGCAAAATGATTTGAATGTTTCTTTGCAAGGTAAAACTATGTCTATATATGATATGTGGCAAAACAAATCCAAGCATTTTGAAAAAAGCTATATTTTTTCAAAACTCTTCTTCAAAATGAAATTTCGGATAAACATTTTCCCCAGTTAGTGAAGGTCATCGATGAGCAGGAGGTTTCATGCAAATTACTTGAAGAATACGCAGCTGTTATAAACGTATTAATTAAAGAATACAATGAAAGGTTCACTGACTTTGAGAATCATGACATCACACTCAAATTAGCATTTCAACCTTACTGTTGATGTCTCCGTTATGATACCGTTGGGGCTATAGGGATCAGGGAGTATGGAGAGAAGGCAGGTATAGGATACTGAGTTGGATGATCAGCCATGATCATATTGAATGGCGGTGCAGGCTCGAGGGCCGAATGGCCTACTCCTGCACCTAATTTCTATGTTTCTATGTCTCCAAGGCTCCTAAAGAACTATATATGGAATTGATTGAGCTCTCAGAAGATGACATTTTAAAGTCCTTTTTTAACGTTAAGAAATATCCGATTGAAATATGGAAAAATGCAATAGAATACCCCAACATGCACAAAAAATGCTTTCTTGCTTTTCAACCACCTATTTCTGCGAATCTACATTCTCCTACCTAATACAAACCAAGACACCCTGAAGGTCACAAATGACGGATCTAGAAGATCAGCTGAAACTGCGTACCTCCATGTTGCAACTTAATATTCAATGCTTTCCCAAAAAAAGCAGTTATAACAAAGTCATTAAAAGTTTAGTTAACTTTAGAATTCACAAATTGTTTTCATTTTCTTGAAGTTAGTACATAGTAGTTAGATTTTTACAAAACAATGTACATTTTGAAATATATCTAATTGAAGTTTCTTGGATGCGGCCTTATTAGACTACAGCTAACTTAATGTGGCATTCCAACATGAAAAGGTTCCCCAACCCTGATTTAGACAAACTGTCTAAATGCGTTGAAAGTCTAAAGAAGGGTCTCGACCTGAAACGTAGCCTATTCCTTCTCTCAATAGATGCTGCCTCACCCGCTGAGTTCCTCCAGCATTTTTGTCTACCTTAGACAAACTATTGAATTGCCAAAGCAAATAAAAATTGCACAAGCCAAATGTCACCGTTAAAGTCGTGAGGAAACACAATAAATATTGTTCTTCACCTCTTATTACACAGGAACAATCACACAACCTTCAGTCCAAGATCACATCCCAGTATGCTGAACTGCACCAGATTCTCACTGAGAAAGAGCAGCGCACACTGGCAGATATCCGGGAGGAAGAGAAGAAGATTCTGAATACAATGGAGAAAAATCTTGGAAAGATTCAAGAGAATTTAAATTCCATTCAGGAGGAACTCTTAAAGTTGCAGCAACAGATGGATCAAAAAGACAGTGTGGTGTTTCTGAAGGTGAGCGGTTACACTACAGTTTGGTGAAGTGAAAGTGCCCAGTCACAAAATGGTGGGTGACATTTCAGAAATAAATGCTGCATTTACCAGTAATTTCGGAACTGAGTAAATGTTCCCTCTGTTCCAGCTGTTGTTGTTCAGAAACTAATTGTCCTCCTGCAGAATCTATGGGATCTCAGGACTGTCTGGCTAGAATGTAGAGAGGTGTTTGTATTATGTGGAGTTTAGAACAATGACAGGTGATCCTATATCTGATCCCAAGGACCACGAATGGACAGAGGGCAGTGAATATCTGGGATTCTCCAACCAAGAGACTCTGAGAGGTTTTACATGTTAGACGTATTTAAACCAGAGGAAGGTACATTTTTAAAAAATGGGGGGCATTGTAATCGATGGAAATGAGGCAAAGAGGAGGAGTTCAGTCCTGGGCTAGATCAGCCATGACCACATAGTGGGGATTAACATTGAAATCTAGAACGTGGCGCACACATCAGATTGATCATCTATATCCGGTTCCCATCAGCAGTGGGTGGTCACCTTGAGGGAATTTGCTCTGTTTGTTTTGTCCACCTTGTTTCACCATAGAATGATATCCCATTCTACATCATAGACAGACCATTTGGCCCATTCTATCCAGTCAAGATTTCTGCTCCACACATCATCCCTCCCATCTACTCTCCACACCCGGTAACATTACCCCAAATTCCAGGAGCACTAATGTGTTTATCCCGTTTGCACTTAAATTTATCTCTGCTGTTGGCGTCAGTCCTTCCATTGCAAGTGAGTTCCATGTTCTCATGACTGCATTCCTTTCGGTATTTATTGAAGACCACGTTACATTTCAGCTTTGATTATTAGTCTCCCATTCGATTTGAGATATAATTTCATCCCCACCTATTTTAATCCACCGATAATATTAAATTCTGTCATCATTCCTGACATCTTCTCCAGATGAAATCCCACGACCTGCCCAGTCTTTTCATTACGTTCCATCCTCTCAGTTATGACATCATTCTCATGAACATTCCTTGTGCTTTCCCCCATCGTTCAACATCTCTGCGACAATATCCGCTTTCTCTCTGCATGACATTGGCGATAAGAGTTGGGAAATGGGAATTATCCGAGCGTTGTAGAAATTTGGTGAAATTCCCGCTGTCGGGATGAGGACGGTCCATCTCAGTCAATTGAGATTTGTGTTTTATTTCTTTCAGGGAGGAAGCTGGTCGCAAGCAAAGGTAGGACATTGTCTTGATGTAAACATTGTAAGTTTTTGAGGAACAACTGAAAACATTTCTAATGCTCAGTTTATAACCAGCTGTTCAATATTTCCAGGGTTCGTGATGAAGCCAAACCACTGTCGGTGGTAGATGAAGCCTCACAGATTGAAAAGTTTAATTGCCCTGCATCGTTCAACACGGCATTCAAAAAAATATCTGATGACCTCAAGTCCTACCCTGCACTACAGTTTGGTGAAGTGAAAGTGCACAGTCACAAAATGGTGGGTGACATTTCAGAAATAAATGCTGCATTTACCAGTAATTCGGAACTGAGTAAATGTTCCCTCTGTTCCAGCTGTTGTTGTTCAGAAACTAATTGTCCTCCCGCTGAATCTATGGGATCTCAGGACTGTCTGGCCGGAATGTAGAGAGGTGTTTGTATTATGTGGAGTTTAGAACAATGACAGGTGATCTTATATCTGATCCCAAGGACCACGAATGGACAGAGGGCAGTGAATATCTGGGAGTCTCCAACCAAGAGACTCAGAGGTTTTACATGTGAGACGTATTTAAAGATACATTTTTGAACATTCGGGGAATTGAAATCGAAAGGAACGGGGCAAAAGGGAGGACTTCAGTCCTGGGCTAAATTAGCCATGACTACATTGTTGGGATTAACATTGAAATCTAGAACGTGATGCACACATCAGATTGATCATCTATATCCGGTTGCCATCAGCAGTGGGTGGTCACCTTGGGGGAATTTGCTCTGTTTGTTTTGTCCATCTTGTTTCACCACAGAATGACACCCCATTCTACATCATAGACAGGCCATTTGGCCCATCCTATCCAGTCAAGTTTTCTGCTCCACTCATCATCCCTCCCATCTACTCTCCACACCCGGTAACAATACCCCAAATTCCAGGAGCCCTAATGTGTTTATCCCGTTTGCACTTAAATTTATCTCTGCTGTTGGTTTCAGTCCCTACAGTGCAGTGAGGTCCATGTTGTCATGACTACATTCCTTTTGGTATTTATTGAAGACCATGTTACATTTCAGCTTCGATTATTAGTCTCCCTTTCAATTTGAGACATTATTTCATCCCCACCCATTTAAATCTGCCGATAAACTTAAATTCCCTCTCATCAATCCTGACATCCTCTACAGATGAAATCTCACGACCTGCCCTGTCTTTTCATTAAGTTCCATCCTCTCAGTTATGACGTCATTCTCATAATAATTTATAATAATTTTATTTATAGAGCACTTTAAAAACAAACATAGCTGCAACAAAGTGCTGTACATCACTAATCATTGACAAAAAAAGTTAATACACACCAAAAATAACAATCAAAAGAAATAGTAGGAAAAGACATGTAAAATAAAGAAACATCAAAAACACCACAAACAGAAGCAAAGCCTCAGGCATGGTCAAAAGCCAGGGAGTACAAATGCGTTTTAACACTGGATTTGAAGATGGACAGTGAGGGAGCCTGTCTGATGTGCAGCGGCAGGGTGTTCCAGAGTGCCGGAGCAGCAACAGAGAAGGCTCTATCCCCTCTGAGCCTCCGACTAGACCTCGGTACCTCCAGGAGCAGCTGACCAGCTGACCTGAGGGACCGGGCAGGAGTGTATGGGTGGAGCAGCTCAGAGAGGTAAGGCGGGGCGAGCCCATTCAGAGATTTAAAAACAAATAACAGTAACTTAAAATGAACCCGAAAGTGCACCGGGAGCCAGTGTAGGGAGGCCAGAATTGGCGATATGTGCTCCCTCTTTCGAGTCCCTGTTAAAAGGCGAGCAGCAGCATTCTGAACCAACTGGAGACGAGCCAGTGAAGAACGAGCAACACCAAAATAGAGCGCGTTACAGTAATCCAGCCTAGATGTAATAAAGGCATGGATTACTGTCTCAAAATGCTGCCGCTCGAGAATGGGCTTCACCTTCGCCAGCTTCCTTAGGTGAAAGAAGCTGGACTTAACCACCGCGCATATTTGGCGATCTAATTTAAAGTCACTGTCCATCCTAAAACCCAGGTTCACAACTGTTGGCTTCACGTACCTTGACAATGGACCTAAATCAACAAATGGAGGTTCACGGCAGCCATTGGGATCAAATAAAATCACCTCTGTCTTCTTTTCATTAAATCCAAGAAAGTTTAGGGCCAAACAGGACTTAATGTCATCAAAACAAGACAGAAGCGATTTTACAGAAAAGGCATCTTCCCCCCTCAGCGGCAAATAAAGCTGGGTATCATCTGCATAACAGTGGAAGGAGATGCCATGCTTTCTAAGGATGGAACCCAGAGGAAGTATGTACAGCGAGAAAAGCAGGGGCCCCAGAATCGAACCCTGTGGAACCCCATATGACAGGGGAGCGGAAGAGGATTCAAACCCAGCAAGGCTAACACACATGGTTCTGCCCGCCAGATAGGACCTGAACCATCCCAGGGCACTGTCGCAGTTGCCCACTAACTGCTGTAGCCGAGATAATAAGATATTATGGTCCACCGTATCAAAGGCGGCAGACAAGTCCAGCAGGACAAGAACCACACAATCCCCAGAATCATTAGCCAGGAGGATATCGTTAAAAACCCTTAGCAATGCTGACTCCGTGCTGTGCATGGTTTTAAATCCAGACTGGAAGATCTCCCGAATATCATGCTCCTCCAGGAATAGTTTTAGCTGAGCATAAACAACTCTCTCCAGTAATTTAGAAATAAAAGGCAATTTCGAGATGGGTCTAAAATTGGCCAGAACAGATTGATCCAGGCCAGGTTTCTTAAGCAGTGGTTGCACTACCGCATGCTTAAAACTCACGGGGACAACCCCAGAACACAAGCTGCTGTTAATAATGGTAAGAACCGACTGCCCTATACTAGAGAAAACCTCCTTAAAAAGATGTGGAGGGACCGCATCACAAGGAGAACCCGATGGCTTAATATGGGAAACCACATCCTTTAAATACGATATAGTCACAGGCTCAAACTTGTTGAATACCACCAGGCAAGGGACCGAAACAGAAGGGTCAGAGGCAGGTGCTGAAATGTTAGCCCTTAAGGGAACAACCTTATCAACAAAAAAGTGCAGGAAGTCATTACACATTTCAGGTGAAGCTTCCAGACAGACAGGCTGCGGGGCATTTAGAACAGAGTCAATGATTTCAAATAGCACACGAGGGTTGTTACACTTTGACACAATAATTTTAGACAGGTACTCTCTCTTGGCCTTTTTAACACTGTTTTGGTAGTGACGCCAACAGTCCCTGAGAATTTGAAGTGAAACCTGTAGCCTGTCCTTCCTCCACTTTCGCTCAGCTCTACGACACTCCCGTTGTGCTGCACGAGTCACTGCACTGAACCAGGGTTCAGGTTTAGCCCTCGGCTTCAACGATCTTAACGGAGCCACAGAGTACAGTATAGTCCTGCATGAAGAATGAAACCACGAACTAATCTCCTCCGTACCAAGAGGAGTGGACGCAGAGGGGACGCAGAGCTGATCGAAAGCAGCAGAGAACTTGCCAGCAGTAAAAGGGTTAATAGACCGACAGCGCCGAGCAGACACCACAGGCAAAACTGCTTCACAGGAGAAATTGACATCAAACAATACAGGCATATGATCTGAAAACACACAATCAGAGATTTCCAAATTCAACACAGACAAGCCATGAGAGAGAACAAGGTCCAGTGTATGTCCATGTTCGTGTGTGGGACCAGACACACACTGCACAAAATCAAAAGAGTCCACAAGGCTGAAAAAGTCCTTCACTAACGGCTTAGCAGGACAGCACACATGGATGTTAAAGTCCCCAACCAAAAGGACACGATCATAGTTGGGCACGATCCCAGCCAGAAAATCAGAGAATTCATTTACAAAGTCCTTATTATACTTGGGCGGTCGGTAGATGACCCCACAAAGCACCGGTTTGGAGCGGCCCACTTCAAATACAGTTGCTTCGAAACTGGAGAAAGAAGATGATAGAGGGCATTGCCTGCACTTAAAGTTATTTTTATAAACAGCCGCTGTTCCTCCTCCACGGCCCGATATCCGCGGTGAGTTGAAATAAGAGCAGCCAGCCGGATGAACATTCATGAACATTCCTTGTGCTTTCCCCCATCGTTCTACATCTCTGCGACAATATCCGCTTTCTCTCTGCATGACAGTGGTGACAAGAGTTGGGAAATGCGAATTATCAGAGGGTTGTAGAAATTTGGTGAAATTCCCACTGTCGGGATGAGGACGGTCCATCTCAATAAATTGAGATTTGTGTTTTATTTCTTTCAGGAGAAAGCTGGTGGCAAGCAAAGGTAGGAAATTGTCTTTACGGAAACATTGTAAGTTTTGGTGGAACACCTTAAAATATTTCTAATGCTCAGTTTATAACCGGCTGTTAAATATTTCCAGGGTTCGTGATGAAGCCAAACCATTGTTGGTGGTAGATGATGCCTTACCGATTGAAAAGTTTCATTGCCCTGTTTCCTTCAACAAAGAAATATCTGATGACTTCAAGCAAGGTAAAGCTTGTAACTTTTCCATTATTCTTGTTTCTGACATCTTTAAGCCACACACCAGACACCTTATCATTCCCCAGCCTCGCACAGCCCAGTTTTAAACTGCCCAAAATCCATAAACACAACTGCCCCGGCAGACCCATTGTTGCTGCCTCCTCCTGTCCTACTGAAATGATTTCCACGCACCTCTATTCCATCCTATCCCCCCCCGATCTAATCGCTACCGACCTATGTCCAACATACCTCACATGCCCTTCATCCCTTTAATGACTTTGCTTTCAGAGCCCCCACCCCCTCATCTTTACCATGGATGTTCAGTCACTCTACACCTCCAACCCCCACCAGGAAGGACTTAAAGCCCTCCGTTTCTTCCTCGACCGCAGAACCATCCAATTTTCTTCTACTAACACTACTGGGCGGAGCTGGTTCTCACTCTTAATAACGTCTCATTTGAATCCTCCAAGGCCCTATCCCCAAACTCTATCTCTATTACACTGGTGACTACATTGGTGCTACATCCTGCACTCATGCAGAACTCATGGACTTCATCAACTTCACCACCAATTTCCATCCTGCAATCAAATTTACTTGGACCATCAGCGACAGCTCCCTCCCCTTTCTTGATCTCATAGTCTCTATCACTGGAAATAGACTATCGATAGGCATCTATTACAAATGGGGGTTCCCCTCTCCCATCATAGAGGAGGCCCACACTCTTGTCTCCTCGGTATCCCGCAGCTCTGCCCTTGCTCCCCCTTCCCTAGTCACAACATAGACAGTCCCCCTTGTCCTTACCTTTTATCTGATCAGTCGCCGCATACAACACATTATCCTCTACAATTTCCGCCACCTCCAATGGGATCCAACCATTAGCCACATTTTCCCATCTCCACCCCTTTCTACCTTCCACAGAGACTATTCCCCCTGCAACTCCTTGGTTAACTCATTGCTTCCCACCTAAACTACCCCACTCCCCAGCTATCTTCCCCTGCAACCGCTGAAGATGCAACACTGGTCCCTATAACTCCTCCCTCGACTCTGTCCAGGAACCCCAACAGTCCTTTCAGGTTAGGCAGAGGTTCACTTGCACCTCCTCCAACCTCATCCACTGTATCCATTGTTCATGATGTGGATTCTTATACATTGATGAAACCAAACGCAGACTGGGCGATCGTTTCGCTGAACACCTTTGCTCAGTCTGCCTGAACCTACCTGATCTCTTGGTTGCTGAACACTTTAATTCTCCTTCCCATTCCCACACAGACCTTTCTGTCCTAGGTCTCCTCCATTGTCAGAGTGAGGTTAACCTCAAATTGGAGGAACAGCATTTCATATTTGGCTTGGGCAGCTTACAGCCCAGTGGTACGAAATGTTCATTCCTCTAACTTCAGGTAACCCTGGCATTCCCTCTCTCTCTATCCCTCCCCCACCCAAGTCGCACTAGTTTCTCATTTTCACCAAACAAACAGCTAACAATGGCCTGTCTCCTACATCATTGTTATTTTTTACATATCTTCCATTCATTGTTCTTTATCTCTTTACATCATCGCCTATATCTCTTGTTTCCCTTATCCATAACCAGTCTGAAGAAGGGTCTCGAATCGAAACGTTACCCATTCCTTCTCTCCAGAGATGCTGACTGTCCCGTTGAGTTCCTCCAGCTCTTTGAGTCTATCTTGAGTTTAAACCAGCATCTGCAGTTCATTCCTATACATCTTTAAGCAATACATAGATGCAAAGATTAATTCTATTGTGGACTGAAGAGAAATTGGAGATTTGATCTACCTCTAAACTCATCAGCTGGGAAGCATCATAGAGTCAGAGGTTTAGACTCTCCTGCCTTGGGCAAAATACTGTGGCTATTCACATGATCTGTGCACATTATATAAATCTTATACACGTCTATAAAAGCACCCGATTAAATGATTGTAAATCCTTTTGCATCCTCTCTAATTTGCTAACAACCTTATTGTATCAAATGTTGTAATTAATATCCTAACCTATGAAAGCATGAGTGACAAACACATTCTTCACCACCCTGCCTGTCCCTGTTGCATCTTCCATGGCACTGTGTGCCTGCAGCCCGAGATCTCTCAGTTTTATAAAGTTCCCCGTTTACTGTGTATGTCCTGCCCTGGTTTGTCTCAGCAAAGTGCATCACCTCACCTTCACATGAATAAATCCCACCTGCCGTTCCTGAGCCCATTGGCCCAGTTCACAGGGATCCCATTTACTCTCAGATAACCTTCTTCACTCTCCACAATGTAACCAATTTTAGTTCCATCTGCATGTACTGTGTACTCGAGAGTTCGGGTGCATAGGAGGAGATCTCAGTGAAACAGGGCTCAGTGGGCTGGATGCAGGGAGGATGTTTCCCCTGTCTGAGGGGTCTGGAGAACGGGCACCCTCTCAGAATGTGGGCTGCACCTTGTAGGACAGAGATAAGCAGACATTACTGCACGCAGAGACTGGGGAACCTTTGGTATTCCATGCACAAGTGGCTGTGGAGACTCGGTCATTCAGTGCTCTTCGAGCTGAGAGCCATGGTGTACATTGCAGAATCAGGCCTTTCGGCCCATCACGTCTATGTTCATCTGTTTCCCAGCTTTAGTAATCGATTTGCCCACATTACATTGGTATTCTTCTGCACCTCACCTAGATAAGTGCCTCAAATATAATGATTAGATCTCACCACCGCCTCCTCTGTAGCATGTTCCAGATATCAACCACTCTCAGTGTAAAGAAAACTTACTACTCAGATCCACTTTAAAATTCCTTGCTCTCAAGATAAACCTGCACTCTTGATTTGATATCCCTGCTGCAGCACCGATCTCTGCTGCACTCCAGCAGTCACAGACCTCCAAGCAGAAAACTCATCCTTCCACCGCTACCTTCTACCTCCAACCACCAAGCCAATTGTGGATCCATTTCACCAGCTCGACTTGCATCCCACCTGCCTTCACTTTCTGGACCAGCCTTACATGCGCAACATTGACAAGTCCCTCAGTGAAGTTCATATATTGGTTCACAATGAGATCAGTGTGTTCTTGGTTGTACACATACATCAAATCCACCCATGAATTCCCTCTCTTTCAGCGACCCTACAACCACAAGTCTCCACCCATTCTGTCCAACACCCGATCATTCAACCTCTGCTTCCTTCCATGGTCCAAGCCACCCCTCACTCTCTCTCACCTTCCACTCAAAGAAACTGGGGCAGGTCGTCTTGCCCCTCATGTCTCCCCCCATTCACTATGATCATGGTGACACTACCCCACACCTCTACCTCCTCTTTAACAACCTCAAACTACCACTCACCTCAATATCCTCTAGCTCCAATCTGCCTCCATATATGAATAGCCCGCTTCATTTCTCCATCCCCACTGCAATCTCGCAATCCTCCTCACTCTCCGCACTCGTCCTCCCCGTCCACCCTCCCCCACCTCACGAAATAACCCTCTCCATCCCTGGATAAAAACTCTGGGAAAGATGTGTGTTGTCCACCGGATGTGGTTGTGGGTGAAACCCCGGGCGAGGTGTCAGTTGTCCGCCCGCCTGTGCCCGAGTCTCCCCCCGACCCCCGGGGACTCTCTGATTCTCTGCTTCTCCCCCCAGTCTCCGTCACCCTGGATGTGGAAACAGCGCATGCGCAGCTCGAGGTGTCTGAGGATCGGAAGAGGGTGAGATGGACCGGGACCGAGAGGCGTCTCCCTGACACCGGGAAGAGGTTTACAGGCTGGGCGTGTGTGCTGGGATCGGAGGGATTCACATCGGGGAGACATTACTGGGAGGTGGAGGTGGCGGGGAGTCGGTGGTGGAGTCTGGGAGTCGCCGCAGAGTCTGTGGAGAGGAAGAGACTGGTCACACTGACCCCGGAGACTGGAGTCTGGAGCATCAGGCGGCAGGGTGACGGGTTTGATGCATTCACCTCCCCTCCATCCCCTCTCCCCGCCCGTCCCATCCCCGGGAGGGTGGGAGTTTATCTCAGTTACGAGTCCGGGACAGTTTCATTTTACGACGCGGACACCAAGTCCCATCTCCACACCTTCACTGGGAATAAATTCACGGAGAAACTTTATCCTTTCTTCGAGACTTGTGATGTAAACCAGTGGCTGAGAATCTGCTCCGGTTCCGCTCCGGGTGTGTAAAAAAAAATGTAAATGTGGGAAGAGTGAAATAAACAGCAACTGAAATCAGAGCTGTCTGTCTGTCTGTCGATCAGTCAATTTTAACGTCGTCAAATTAAACAAATTGCGAGCAATTTCGCAAAGTGCAAAGTGAGTAACTCAGCTGGTTCCCCCCAAGAATGATACCCAAAGCGTTGAGTTACTCCAACACTTTGTATCCACAAGTACATCCACTTCCTCCCGAATGAGGAAGTTCAAACTAGCTGGCACCTGGCGTCACCTTGTCCGTTACACAATTCTCCAACACATTGCACAACACCGTATCGTGCAAACTATTCCGAGAATCATTTCACCCCATAATTTTGCTGGAGCTACTATAGAAAACATAGAAAAATAGGTGCAGGAGTGGGCCATTCGGCCCTTCAAGCCTGCACCGCCATTCAATATGATCATGGCTGATCATTCAACTCAGTATCCCATCCCTGCCTTCTCTCCATACCCCCTGATCCCTTTAGCCACAAGGGCCACATCCAACTCCCTCTTAAATATAGCCAATGAACTGGCCTGAACTGGCAGAGAAATCCACAGATTCACCACTCTCTGTGTGAAAAATGTTTTTCTCATCTCGGTCCTAAAATACTTCCCTCTTATCCTTAAACTGTGACCCCTAGTTCTGGACTTCCCCAACATCGGGAATAATCTTCCTGCATCTAGCCTGTCCAACCCCTTAAGAATTTTGTACGTTTCTATAAGATCCCCCCTCAATCTTCTCAATTTCTGCGTGTACAAGCCGAGTCTATCCAGTCTTTCTTCATATGAAAGTCCTGCCATCCCAGGAATCAGTCTGGTGAACCTTCTCTGTACTCCCTCTATGGCAAGAATGTCTTTCCTCAGATTAGGAGACCAAAACTGTACGCACTCATTTGTTTTTTGTAAAATTTTGGACTGAAATTTTTGAAATCTTCACAAAATTAGTTAAAATAAAATTGATACCAAAAGCAGAATTTATTATTTTTGGAACAATGGAGGGCAGCCCTGAACTAACTGTGTTTCAAAAGAATCTATTTAATTACGGGTTAATAACGGGAAAAAAACTTATACTTAAATTCTGGAAAAACGTCCCTATATCAACAATAAATATGTGATTTCAAATATGTTTGAAACATTACACCTGGAAGATATGAGACTCCTTCTTGCAGGCAAATCAGACCACTTCCAAAAGACGTGGTCTGCATTTATCGACTTACGACAAGTATAAGGTGCAACAGTACTCTGAAAATAAATGGTTTCAGGACCTGATAAGGGGGGATGAAACATACGAAGTTGGTATATTCCTTTCTGCTCTGTCTTCTTAATAGAGCTTTTGTTTCTTTTTCTCTTTTTTCTTTTCTACGGCCTATTTCTTAACTTTTTTCTCTAACTCTTCGCGTAATGGGTCTTTTTTCTTGATCACTTTTTCACACAATCACGACTCTTTCTCACTTTCTTTACTTTTTTCTCTTTTGAAAGCTTAAAAAATGAACTGGTACAAGAAATGTAATAAGTTATATTTGGCTTGTATTATTGTCATGTACTTTACTTCTAAAAAATAAAAAATAAATCAAATAAAATAAAAATAATAATAATAATTTTACTATAGCAAAAATAAAATATCTTTATAAAGCATCTTTAGGGTGGCATTGTGACGTAGTGCAAAAAGAGTGAACACGTACAGCACCTGATTCAGGGACAGTTTCTTCCCAGCTGTTATCAGGCAACTGAATCATCCTACCACAACCAGAAAGCAGTCCCGAACTACTATCTACCTCTTTGATGACCCTTGATCAAACTTTGCTGGCTATACCTTGCACTAAACGTTATTCCCTTATCAAGTATCTAAACACTGTAAATGGATCAATTGTAATCATGTGCTGTCTTTCTGCTGACTGGTTAACACGCAACAAAGGATTTTCACTGTACCTCGGTACACGTGACAATAAACTAAACTAACTAAACTGGCGTTAGATCACCAGCCTTACGGCGCCAGAGACCCGGGTTCAATCCTGACTACGGGTGCTTGTCTGTGCGAGGTTTGTACATTCCTACATGGGTTTTCTCCGACATCTTCAGTTTCCTCCAACACTCCAGAGACGTACAGGTCTGTAGGTTAATTGGCTTGGTATAAATGTAAATTGTCCATAGTGTATGTAGGATAGTGTTGATGTGCGGGGTACGCTGGTCGGTACGGGCTCAGTGGGCCGAATGGCCTGTTTCCATGCTGTATCTCTAAACCAAATGAAACAAATTACAAATCCAGGGCCAGTCATGGCACAACAAACGTGAATAAAAGCATTATAACAAAATTAATTAAATATGCTACACATTTTTTACACAATTATGAAATTTCAAATATAGTACCAGGAATTTTCATTATCAATCCCTTACAGCAATGGCAAATTAATACACTAGATGGCGGTAAAATGTAATTCATTTTTAAATTACAGTAAAATAATCCAGTTTACAACCCAGCGGTATGAATATTGATTCCTCTAGCACCCTAACCCCTGCATCCCCTCTCTCTCTGTCCCTTCACCACACAAGTACTTCTACCAGCTTCAAAGCCGTCTTGTTGAGTCTCATTGTCTGTAACTCATTCGCATCCAGCCCGCAGCTAACATGGAAATTTCTTCCCAATAACCCTTTCTGGCTTAAGCCCTCCCTTCACCACCTCCAGTTTAAATTCCATTTGGAATATTTTGGAGGACCAAGAAACCAAGAACCAAGAACATAGAAAATAGGTGCAGGGGTAGGCGATTCGGCCCTTCGAGCCAGCACCGCCATTCAATATGATCATGGCTGATCATCTAAAATCAGTAACCTGTTCCTGCTTTCTTCCCATATCCCTTGATTCCATTAGCCCGAAGAGCTAGGTAGACACAACATGCTGCAGGAGCTCAGCGGGATAGGCAGCACCTCTGGAGAGAAGGCATCCCTTCTCTCCAGACATGCTGCCTGTGCCACTGAGCATGTCTGGAGAGAAGGAATCTTCTACTTTCAATTTAAACCAGCATATGCTGTTCTTTCCTAGCCACAAGAGCTATATTTAACTATCTCTTGAATATATCCAGTGAATTGGCCTCCACTGCCTTCTGTGACAGCGAATTCCATAGATTCACAACTCTCTGGGTGAAAAAGTTTTTCCTCATCTCAGTTCTAAATGGACTACCACTTAGTCTCACACTGTGACACCTGTCACTGGACCCCCCAACATCGGGAACATTTTTCCAGCATCTAGCCTTTTTCCAACCATGGCCTGTTCCCTTTATCATTGTTATTTTTTTGCATATCTTTCATTCATTTGTTTTATATCTCCCTCTATCACCATCTATATCTCTCGTTTCCCTTTCATAGAAACATAGAAAATAGGTGCATGAGTAGGCCATTCGGCTCTTTGAGCCAGCACCGCCATTCGATATGATCATGGCTGATCATCCAACTCAGTATCCCATCCCTGCCTTTTCTCCATACCCCCTGATCCCTTTAGCCGCAAGGGCCACATCTAACTCCCTCTTAAATATAGCCAATGATCTGGCCTCAACTACCTTCTGTGGCAGAGAATTCCACAGATTCACCACTCTCTGTGTAAAAAATGATCTTCTCATCTCGGTCGTAAAAGACTTCCCTCTTATCCTTAAACTGTAACCCATAGTTCTGGACCTCCCCAACACCGGGAACAATCTTCCTGCATCTAGCCTGTCCAACCCCTTAAGAATTTTGTAAGTTTCTATAAGATCCCCCCTCAATCTTCTGAATTCTAGCGAGTACAAGCCAAGTCTATCCAGTCTTTCTTCATATGAAAGTCCTGCCATCCCAGGAATCAGTCTGGTGAACCTTCTCTGTATTCCCTCTATTCCCCTGACTCTCAGTGTGAAGGGTCTCGACCCAAAACGTCACCTATTCCTTTTCTCCAGAGAAGCTGTCTGACCCGCGGAGTTTCTCCAGATTTATGTTCTCAAATATCTTCATTGTGTGAAGTTTTTTTTTAATAACATCAAACATTGTTCTTATGTCCAGCTGAATGCTTTTATTTTAAAGCAGTTTGGATAACAGTGGTCCCTTTGGGTTTAAGAAACTCACTCCCCCTATGATGACAGCTAAAATAAAACAATTCCAACAATTCAACGACCTTGAAAAAATCATCCAAAGCAGTTTGGATCTCCAGGGGTTTCTCCGGAGATGCCTGCATGTACTGTTTGACTGCAATGAGTTTAAGGCTTGGACTAGAGTTGGATAGAGTGGATGTTTTTGACGGGTGCCTGTAAAAGGGCCACCCAATTTCTACTAGTGGGAGAGTCTAGGTCTAGAGGTCATAGCCTCAGAATTAAAGAACGTTGTTTTAGCAAGGAGATGAGGAGGAATTTCTTTACTCAGAAGGTAGTGAGTCTGGATTTCTTTGCTACAGAAGGCTGTGGAGGCCAGTGGATGTTTTTAAAGCAGACTCTTGATTAGTCCGGGTATCAGAGGTTATCGGGAGAAGGCAGGAGAATGGGGTTAGGAGCGAGAGATAGATCAGCCATGGTTGAATGGCAGAGTAGATGATCTTCACTTCTGTAACTTGTGTCACCCCCATGACCAAAGCTTCACAGAGTTGCCAATCTTTGCAGCCGGGATGATGCTGGGGGCGGGGCCCTTGTCACGTGCGGAGGGCGGGACAACAATGGGAGCGCCGTGTGGGGGGGGGGGGGGGGAGAAGGCGGGAGAAGGGGTTAGGAGGGGGATGGGGAAGGGAAGGGGGGGTCATGACCAAAGCTTCACAGAGTGAGCCGGGATGAGGTGGGAAATGGGAGGGAGGGGGGGAGGGGGGGGGGGAGAGGGAGGAGGGTGGGGAAGCGGAGAGGGAGGAGGGGTGGGGGGGAAGAGAGGTGAGAAAGGAGGGGAGGGAGAAGGGGAGAGGTTTAGGGGAGGGGGACAAGATGGGATACATCGATAAATAGACAATTGGTGCAGGACCCCTCCCTCATCTATATATGGCTGATCGTCTCCTATCAATAACCCGTGCCTGCCTTCTCCCCATAACCCTTGACTCCAGTAGCCCCTAGAGATCTATCTAACTCTTTCATCATTTCATATTAAGGATGGTCAGTTTGGAGGAACATGTTTAGTTTTGTTCACTCTGCTGTGTGAAGAAAGTGGATAAACTGGAAAGGGTGCAGACAATATTTATGAGGATGTTGCCTGGGCCTGAGGACCTCACTAGAGGGAGAGTTTGGGCAGACTAGGCCCTTATTCCTTGGAACGCAGTGGGACGAGGGGAGATCTTATAAAGGTGTGTAAGACCATGACGGGAATAATCCCGGCTTTAACTCAAGGGCCGCAATCCAATAGGAAGTGGTGAACTGGAGGTTGGGTTGTGGTGGCGAGGCACCGATTTAGTTATTGAACGAGGAATCCAGGGGCACAATTTTAAGTATTTTTCCAACTGGTTGGGGTGCGGTGGCGAGGCACCGGTTTAGTTATTGAACGAGGAATCCAGGGGCACAATTTTAAGTATTTTCACCACCTTAAATACAGTTAATCACCTCAAATTCTTGAAATAAATAAACTGTCTATAAAACGATGACCGCAACACTTGTTTGGTTTAGGATCAAACTCGTTCAAAGTGGTTGAAGATCAAATGTCCTTGGAAATGGCCGAGCGATCTACTCAGAGGGCAATTGGTGATGTGCAATAAATGCTGGTCTAGCAGCGACATCTACACCTTAGAAACATAGAAACATAGAAAATAGGTGCAGGAGTAGGCCATTCGGCCCTTCGAGCATGCACCGCCATTCGATATGATCATGGCTGATCATCCAACTCAGTATGCCATCCCTGCCTTCTCTCCATACCCCCTGATCCCTTTAGCCACAAGGGCCACATCTAACACCCTCTTAAATATAGCCAATGAACTTGCCTCAACTACCTTATGTGACAAAGAATTCCACGGATTCACCACTGTCTGTGTAAAAAATGATTTTCTCATCTCGGTCCTAAATTACTTTCCTTGTATCCTTAAACTGTGACCCCTAGTTCTGGACTTCGCCAACATCGGGAATAATCTTCCTGTATCTAGCCGGTCCAACCCCTTAAGAATTTTGTAAGTTTCTATAAGATCCCCCCTCAATCTTCTAAATTCTAGCGAGTACAAGCCAATCTTGAGCAATTGATCACCTACTTACATTAATTCGTTAATAAGAAGGTTAAGTTTTGTTTAATAACAGTATTGTATTAACTCATGAAGTTGATGAAAAAAATGCAAATAATAGCACAGTGTATTACTCAAGTTAGACAACCAGGTAGCTCTTGCGGTCTCTCCTGTTCGTTTCTCTCGTCATGCCGGATTGTGTCTCAGTCACCGCCGCTGCTCCCACGTCGATGCCGGCCTCCAGCATCGGAATCTGTTCATTCTCTCTGCCCCAGATTCACCATCCCCACGGGCATATCGGCCGATTCCGCAGTATCGATTTTTAGCAACGGGTGGGGACCCTGCGCCGCGCAAGCATTCAGACAGCTCGGAGGTAGACACAAATGCTGGAGAAACTCAGCGGGTGGGGCAGCCTGAAGAATGGTCTCGACCCGAAACGTTACCTATTCCTTCGCTTCATAGATGCTGCTCACCCGCTGAGTTTCTCCAGCATTTTGTCTGCCTTCGATGTTTCCAGCATCTGCAGTTCTTTCTTAAACATTTAAACAGCTCGGCATCAGCTGAAAGCGGCACTGCAGCGAACTGAACTGAACTGAACATGCATGAAATTTGTGCTAACATTCTTGACGTGCTGCATATTTTTAAACCATATTCTGCTATTTTGAAGTTCTACAAGCATGTGATTTGTTTAATGTAATCATTTATAATGCTTGGGTCATCGTTGTTGATGTCCAGAATTCACTGGGACACAAGAGTCTGCAGATGCGGCACATGCATGAGGTGGAATAGTGGAGAGACCCTCAATGCAGGAGCGAGAAGTGAACTTCTGGTAGAATTTAATTGATCAAGAAGCATTTGTGGAAGCTATGAGCGGATCCTCTTTGAGGGTAAAGACCCCCTAAACATGACGAATTGATACATTAATAGATTAACCCCCTTTTGTTGAATTTGGACAATTCGCACAACCAGTAAAATGCACAATAACCTAATAGATAAGATTTGTTTATTCGAATTTGGTGCCAAGTGCTTTCAGTGTTTAAATGAAGTAAACCCCAAACTGTATGGACTTTAGAGCTTGGTTTTAAAATCTGGTAGAGTGAAAAGCTTTAGTTGCGTGCACTCCAGTCAGCGTAAAGACAATGCATGATTACAATCGATCCATTACAGTGTATCATAATCATAATCATAAGCAAGGTCGCCAGCTCCATGATGTTAGGCCGCAGAGCGACCGGAGATATGATCCGGGAAACAATCGCATCTCCGACAAGGTAAGAGATTGAAAATAAGTTTTCCCCGACCCCTCCCGACGAAATGACAGACAGGCTGTTGTGTGATGCAGATCCACCAATGAGGTAGATAATAGTTCAGCTCTCTGGTTGTGGGAGGATGATTCAGTTGCCTGAGAACAGCTGGGAAGAAACTGTCCCTGAATCTGGAGGTGTGCATCTTACTAGTGTCTTGTACAGTTGTATCAAATCCTGTACTTCATACCCTCACGGACCCAGCAAATGTGCCAAACGCCTTCGTCACCACCCTGCCCATCCCTGGTGCAATTGTCATAAAGCTGTGTGTCTGCATTCCAATGTCTCTCTAGTCTGCTAAAAATAACACAGGGCGTAACGTTTTAATGTGTATAATGTGCCCTGACCTGTTTTTCCAACTTGCATCACATTTGTCTGAGTTAGATAAATCAGCCTTTAATCCACACATTGGCCCAGTTCATAAAAATCTTGTTCCATCCCAGACAAATGGATTCACTCTCCAAAATGTCACCATAGAAACGTAGAAACATAGAAACTAGGTGCAGGAGTAGGCCATTCTGCCCATATTAACCGCTGATCATCCGAATTCAGTTCCCTGTTCCTGCTTTCTCCCCATATCCCGTGATTCCGTTAACCCGAAGAGCTATATCTAACTCTCTCTTGAATACACCCCGTGAATTAGCCTATACTGCCTTCTGTGGCAGAGAATTCCACAGATTCACAACCCTCCGGGTGAAAACGTTCTCCGTCATCTCAGTCTTATTTGACCTACCCCTTATTCTTAAACTGTGGCCCCTGGTTCTGGATTCCCCCAACACTGGGGATATTTTTCCTGCACCCAGCCTGTCCAATCGGCTGAGAATTTTATATGTCTCAATAAGATCCCATCTCATCCTTCTAAATGTCAGTGAATATCAGCGCAGTCGTTCCATTCTCGCTCTCCCGTACACTAACACTATCCTACATACTAGGGACATTTTTTTAAAACTAGCCTCATCGCAAACTGACTAACCATTAGAACGCGTTGTTTCAGTAGGAACTGCAGGTGCTGGAAAAATCGATAAAAATGCTGGAGAAACGCAGCGGGTGAGACAGCATCCACCTTCCTTCCATAGATGTTGCCCCACCCGCTGAGTTTCTCCAGCATTTTTATCAACCATTAGAACGGGATACTGATTGTGGATGATCAGCCATGATCACATTGAATGGTGTCGTGGTTTTAAGACTCAAAGTTTGGATAAGATGACACAGACACGAAGAATTCTTCAAGAAGCCGAAAAGCCTTTTTATTTGCACACAGATTTGGCTTGGAACATTCAGAGGCACCGCGGCCTGGTCACTCACTAATTGTTCTCTGATTCATAAATTCAGACAGCGTTTTATTACAGTTTCAGTCATCTTCGGCTACTTGGCATGCATGCTTCTGTAACTTTAATCTCTCACTGTCCTTGCCCTTTAACTTTCATCTCTGAGCCTACCATGGTGTTCTTAAATTAATAATTTTTTATTGGAGGGGAAAGAAAGAAAAGAAAAAATCACAGTACATCTGATGTATGGCATTACATTTTCCTCCATTTTGTTTTTTATAAATAATAATAATAATAATAATATAAACAAAATAACCCTAACCCACCTGTCACATCCATCGTCCGTCCCTGGATATATGTTAGCAAGCACCATGGTGTTCTTAGCTAAAGCAAAATAATAAATAAGAAGCAACTTGTTTGTGTGCCTTGATGTCTGATCACATTAAAATAGCTGACATCTGCGCGCTTTAATAAATGTTTTAAACATATTGGTTATATGTCTACACACAAAGATACAAATGGTGCAGAAATTAAAAGTAAGAAATAACCTTTTGAATCTTCTATATTACTTCTATATAGTCTTCTATAATGGTCGTGTTGGAAAAAAAAGGGCCGAATGGCCTAATGCTGCACCTATTATCGGTGTATCTATGTAACCGTGCCACCTACATACGCATACAAATCGATTACATTAACAAATGGTCGACAGTTGAGCCAGCACCGAGCCCTGCGGCAAACCATCTGATTCTGTCTCCATTCTCAGGAGCAACCCTCTACCATCGCCCTCGGAATCCGACCTTCAGGCGAATTTTGTATCCCATTGGCTTGTTTAAAGGGTGAATACGCGCACCTCCAGATTCAGGGACTGTTTCTTCCCAGCTGTCATCGGGCAACTGAATCATTCTACCAAACCAGAGAGCGGTGCTGAACCTCAATCTATCTCAATGGTGAGCCTCGGCCTCTCCTTGTTCAAACTTTATACTTGCACTAAATTTTACTCCCTTATCACGTATCTATACACTGTAATGTCTCGATTGTAATCATGCATTGTCTTTCCGCTGACTGGTTTGTACGCAAAAATGCTTTTCTCTGTACCTCGATACACGTGACAATAATCAAAACTAACCTGAACAAAACTAAATTATTTCGTCCTATGTAGATTATTGCATAATATGTGAAGGGGACACAGATTAATAGTTGAAAGGTGGAGGAATTGACGTGTAAAGGGAACTCACACTGAACAGAAATAGGTGCGAGTTTACATCAGTCAATAGACAACAGACAATAGGCAATGGGTGCAGGAGTAGGCCATTCGGCCCTTCAAGCCAGCACCGCCATTCAATGTGATCATGGCTGATCATCCACAATAAGTACACCGTTCCTGCCTTCTCTCCATATCCCTTGACTCCGCTATCTTTAAGAGCTCCGTCCAACTCTCTCTTGAATGTATTCAGAGAATTGGCCTCCACTGCCTTCTGAGGCAGAGAATTCCACAGATTCACAATTCTCTCTGTGTGAAAAGGTTGTACCTCGTCTCATTCTAAATGGCTCAGCCCTTATTCTTAAACTGTGGCCCGGGTTCTGGACTCCCCCAACATCGTGGACATACTTCCTGCCTCTCGTTCACCGCTTCCCGAACCAAAAACCCTGGGTAGACAGATCTGTTCATGTGGCCTTGAATGCTCGTACCGCTGCCTACAACTCGGGCTTGGCATCAGGAAACATGGACGTCTACAAGGCAGAGTCCTACCGAATGCGAAGGGCGGTGAAGGACGCAAAGAGAAGGTACAGGGACAAGATGGAGTTACAGATGGAGCAGCAGGACACCAGAAGCCTGTGGCAGGGGCTACGGATTGTAACCAACTACCGAAGCACCGCTCCCTCATCCGCATGTGCCGGCACCTCCCTAGCTGACGACCTGAACTCCTTCTACGCTCGTTTCGAGAGGGGCAACACCACTCCAGGTCTGCCGACTATCGACAATACCGACATCGGGCTGGCTACCGAAGCTGAAGGGAGGAATATGCACACATTCTCGCTGTCCGAGCACCACGTGAGGAGGGCACTGACACGGGTGAACACAAGAAAAGCTGCAGGCCCCGATGGCATCTCGGGGCGAGTACTCAAGTCCTGTGCTACGCAGCTAGCTCCAGTGCTCACTACATTATTCAACCTCTCCCTGGACAAGTCCGTGGTCCCTGCCTGCTTCAAAAAATCCATCATTGTACCGGTACCCCAGCCTGCCTGAATGACTACCGTCCGGTGGCCCTTACCTCCGTAGTCATGAAATGCTTTGAGAGGCTGGTGAAGAATCACATCTGCGCCTTCCTCCCTCGGAACATGGACCCGTTACAGTTCGCATACCGTCCGAACAGGTCCACGGACGATGCGGTCTCCCAGGTCTTGCACACCGCTCTCTCCCATCTGGACAGCCAGAAGGGGGGCTACGTGAGGATGCTGTTCATAGACTATAGTTCAGCCTTCAACACGATAGTCCCCACCAGACTGGCCGGGAAGCTACTGGAATTGGGGCTCAACACCTCCCTGTGTGCCTGGGTCCTGGACTTTCTCACCGCCAGGCCCCAGGTAGTCAAGATGGGAGGGAATACATCGAAGTCCCTCACCCTGAGCACAGGATCGCCCCAGGGTTGCGTCCTCAGCCCCCTATTGTACTCCCTGTACACACATGACTGTGTGGCTAGGTTCAGCTCCAATTCAATAATTAAGTTTGCTGATGACACTGTGGTGGTGGGCCTGATCTCAGACAATGATGAGAGGGCCTACCGGGAGGAGGTGGCTGATCTAGCACTCTGGTGCCAGGAGAACAGCCTCCTCTTGAACATCAAAAAAACGAAGGAGCTGATCATGGACTTTAGGAGGGCACATCATCCGAGGACGTACACTCCATTGAGTATAAATGGGGATCCTGTGGATAGGGTGAACTGTTTTAAATATCTGGGAGTCCACATCTCTGAGGATATGACATGGTCATCACACGCCTCAGCACTGGTGAGTAAGGCAAGGCAGCGCCTTTACCACCTCAGGCAATTGAGGAAATTCAGAATGTCTCCGAGGATCCTCCAGTGCTTCTACGCAGCGGCGGTGGAAAGCATCTTGTCCGGGAACATTACCATCTGGTTCGGGAATTGCTCTGCCAAGGACAAGAAGGCTCTGCAGAGAGTAGTGCGTTCGGCCGAACGCACTATGGGAACTTCACTCACCCCCCTGCAGGAACTATACAACAGGAGGTGCAACTCCAGAGCAAATAAAATCATGAGAGACCTCTTCCACCCCTGCAACGGACTGTTCCAGCCGCTACGGTCAGGCAAACGCCTCCGTTGCCATGCGGTGAGAACGGAGAGGTTGAGAAGGAGTTTCTTCCCAGTGGCAATTCGGACTGTAAACGCCTTTCTCACCAGGGACTAACTGTACAGAACGTTTTTCCTTCCATTATTTATTATGTAAAGTAATATGTGTGTTATGATTGTGTTTATAATTTGTTTGGATGTTTTGTTGTTCCGCGAGCATTGCCACTTTCATTTCACTGCACATCTCGTATGTGTATGTGACAAATAAACTTGACTTGACTTGACTTGACTTGACTTGACTTGACTTGACGCTTCATCTCCCTCACTGTCAATGTCCAACCAGCTCCCACTTTCCTCTGTTCGAGCCCCGACTCTCCCCTCCGCTTTCTCGCCGTGTCTGTCACCGTTTCAGTGAAAACTTGAGTGGCAAAAATCATAGAAACATAGAAACATAGAAAATAGGTGCAGGAGTAGGCCATTCGGCCCTTCGAGCCTGCACCGCAATTCGATATGATTATGGCTGATCATCCAACTCAGTATCCCATCCGTGCCTTCTCTCCATACCCCCTGATCCCTTTAGCCACAAGGGCCACATCTAACTCCCTCTTAAATATAGCCAATGAACTGTCCTCAACTACCTTCTGTGGCAGAGAATTCCACAGATTCACCACTCTCTGTGTGAAAAATGTTTTTCTCATCTCGGTCCTAAAATACTTCCCTCTTATCCTTAAACTGTGGCCCCTAGTTCTGGACTTCCCCAACATCGGGAATAATCTTCCTGCATCTAGCCTGTCCAACCGATTAAGAATTTTGTAAGTTTCTATAAGATCCCCCATCAATCTTCTAAATTCTGGCGAGTACAAGCCGAGTCTATCCAGTCTTTCTTCATATGAAAGTCTTGCCATCCCAGGAATCAGTTTGGTGAACCTTCTCTGTACTCCCTCTATGGCAAGAATGTCTTTCCTCAGATTAGGAGACCAAAGCTGTACGCATCCATTACAAGCGCGCGGATGCCATCGGCTACTTCGTCTATCCAGTACCCCTGTTTGCTCATCGGAAATGTAATATTCCCTCCAAGATCGAGTGCGTACAGCAACACCCTGCTTACATTTACTCAATGTCCTCGCATATCATTTAGGAGACCCCAACGTCTTTTTGTTGACGTAAATCTCTTTAAAGTGCAGCCACGAACTACAACGGGAATGCAGCCGTCAACCTGCAGTCAGGAACATTCACAGACAGAGTTTAAAAGAAAGCTGTACCGTCCCCACCGATTTGGGTTTATTTCAATTGGAGTATTAGAAGCATCAAGCACATCATTCGAATAAACACAATCTTTCTATTCGGTTCTTATGAATGTTACTGGTTGTACAAATTATCTAACTTTAATACAGGGTATTAAATTTATCGGTTGTATTAATCTACTGACCTACAATATTGTAAGTGGGTTTGATTTCAATGAACCAAACCCTTTTACATATTTTCCTCTCTGATTATCTGCCTCTGTTCCTTCCCTTATCTCACCCAATAGAAGAGAGATCGAACAACTGTCCATGTGGTGCCAGCACAATAACCTGGCCCTCAACACCAGCAAAACCAAGGAACTGATTGTGGACTTAGGATGGAGTAAGATGGGGAGGAAGCACCGGGGTCTGTGGGAGACAATTGTCGTGGGGCATCCGCCTTGGCCTACGCGATCTCACGGTTACAAACGTTTTTACTCCCCTTCCCATTCCCATACTGACATTTCTGCCCTGGGCCTCCTCCACTGTCAGAGTGAGGCCACATGCAGATTTGAGGAACAACACCTCATATTTCGCTTGGGCAGCTTGCAACCCAGCGGTATTCATATTGATTTCTCTAAATTCAAGTAACCCTTTTATTCCCTCTCCCTCCTTCTCCCCCCACCCACCACAGGCGTCCCGCTAGTTTTACTATTCGTGTCCCATAATCATCATCTCTTCCACAGTCAATAATGGATCATTGTGGGCTCCATTTTTCCTTGGACATCGGGACATTGACCACAAACGCACTGACTCCAACAGCTACCCAGTCTGTGCCTCCTCCAGCCCAGCCTCCTGTGAGGATGCCATCCCCTTCTCTCAGTTCCTCCGTCTCTGCCGCATCAGTGCTCTAGATGAGGTGTGTAGGAAGGAAATGCAGATGCTGGTTTAAACCGGGGATGGACACAAAAAGCTGGAGTAACTCAGTGGGACAGGCAGCATCTCTGGAGAGAAGGAATGGGTGACGTTTCAGGTCGAGACCTTTCTTCAGGGAATGAAATTTACCCGAAGCTGATTACAAATGACATCGGCTTCCTGGTCAGGGCTGTGATTGACGGGACTGAGCTCCGCCTCCCCTCAGTCGTGCCCCGCCCCTTTCATTGATTGTTCCACAGCTCCGGGCTCCCCCGGGTCCTAAAGCCCGTCCACACGTTACTGTCCAGCCTGACTGACCTCCTCTGGCAGCTTGTTCCATTTCCCCACGACCTTTTGTGTGAAAATATTGTTCCTCAGGTTCCGATTAAATCTTGCACCTCTCACCACAAACCTGTGTCCTCTAGTTCTCGACTCCACTACTCCGGGTAAAAGACTGTGCATTCACCCTATCCATTCACCTCTTGATCCCATTCACTTCAGCCTCCGGCACTCCAATTAATTACTGCAGGGCGTCAGCAGTTTCAGCGAATTGGGAATGCGTTTTGAACCAGGAAGTGAGGATTAAAATGGCTTCGAAAGATCAGGTCGAGAGTTGGACCGAGGAGGCAGTTTGTCCCATCTGCCTGGATTTCTTCACCGATCCGGTTATACTGGACTGCGGTCACAACCTCTGCCGCTCCTGCAACACACAGATTTCGGACAGGGAGGAGAGAAACCCCTGTCCGGAATGTAGAGAGCAGTTTACAGACCGCACCCTCAGGATGAATCTGGCCTTGGCGAGTCTGTCTGAGAAATTTCGAAAACTGAGCCTGAATCGGACAGAGAAGGAAAGTAAACTTCAGTGCGAGGAACATCAGGAAGAACTGAAGCTGTTTTGTGAAACTGACAAGAAGCTAATCTGTGTGACTTGTGCAGCTGGGCGGGAACACAGAGATCACCGCTTCATGCCGGTTAAACAAGCTGCTGAAACCTACAAGGTAAACGCAAACCGATTTTGATCGCATTGTTGTTTAATTCCATCTTTATAATCTAACATTTTTATTCTCTGATTTTCAAACACAACCCCAGGATCAGGCGAAATCTTCCATCCAGTCTCTTACAAAAAAGCAATCAGAGATCCAGCGAATGGAGCAGCAACAGAAACAGAAGATTTCTGGAGTTCTGGTGAGGCTTTTAAGTTTCGATTTCCTGATCTTGTGTAGATTTGATCCCTGTGACGCGTGTAATAATAGGGCAGCGCAGTGACACAAGTACAATACAATACAATATTTATTGTCATTTGAGACTCAGTGAGGCTCAAACGAAATTCCGTTTCCACAGCAATACAAACAAAGACAAGTCCAACGGCCATTTTAGGCCGTGCCGGGCGATTTACGGCCCCGCTCCCGGTCGAAAAGTCACAATGTTGGAGCCCCTGGTGGGCGCTGGAATGTCCCACGGCCATGAAGCCACGCCGGGCGATGTACGGCCCCGCTCCGGGTCATTCCAACCTAGTGACATGGGCTGGAGAAGTCGCGTTGCGGGAGCTCCGGGAAGCGGTCTCTCCCCCCGGACCCGCGAGCTCCCGATGTCCCAGTCCACCGGACCTGCGGCTGCGTTGCTGGAGCCTCCGAGCCCCAGGTGTCGAGCCGCAGCAGCGAGTCACCGCCGCTCCCCACGCTCCGAGGTCGGCCAGCCCCACGACGGTTAGTCCGCAGCTCCGCAATCACCCGAGCCCCCGGGTCGTTCAGGCTGGAGGCCGCTCCACGGTGCTAGGCCCCAACGACAACGGAGACCCGACAAGGAAAAGGTCGGGTCTCCCGGACAGGGAAGAGATTTAAACGATCCCCCCCCCCCCCCCCCCCACATACACACATTTAAAACCAGTATTAAAAACACCAACACTACATTTAACTAAACAAAAATTAAAAAAAGACAGGCTGTAGGGGCCGCTGCAATGGGTGAGTCGCGCCGCCACTGTAGTGCTGCTGTCTCCCAGTTCTGATGAGCGGGTTCGATCCTGACCTCGGGTGCTGCCCGTGTGGTTCACGCTTTCTTTCTGTGACCGCGTTGGATTCCTTCCACGTCCCCAATACACGCTGGTTCAATGGTCAATCGGTGACTGTTATAATCCCTGGGAAAGTGGGTGATGGACGGATGAATAGGAATTAAAGGGGACGTGAAAAGGAACAGGCAGCAGGGAATTGTATGGGGTAGAGGATTGATGGGTTATAACATTACCCTCATGACATTTCGTGAAGTCTGAAAAAAGGTCTCGAGCATCACCCGCTGAGTTCCTCCAGCATTTTTTCTACATTAGACAAACTATTGAATTGCTAAAGCAAATAAACCATGCACGGGCCAAATGTCACCGTTAAACATAGAAACATAGAAACGTAGAAATTAGGTGCAGGAGTAGGCCATTCGGCCCTTCGAGCCTGCACCGCCATTCAATATGATCATGGCTGATCATCCAACTCAGTATCCCGTACCTGCCTTCTCTCCATAGCCCCTGATCCCCTTAGCCACAAGGGCCACATCAAACTCCCTCTTAAATATAGCCAATGAACTGGCCTCAACTACCCTCTGTGGCAGAGAGTTCCAGAGATTCACCAATCTCTGTGTGAAAAAAGTTCTTCTCATCTCGGTTTTAAAGGATGTCCCCCTTATCCTTAAGCTGTGACCCCTTGTCCTGGACTTCCCTAACATCGGGAACAATCTTTCTGCATCTAGCCTGTCCAACCCCTTAAGAATTTTGTAAGTTTCTATAAGATCCCCTCTCAATCTCCTAAATTCTAGAGAGTATAAACCAAGTCTATCCAGTCTTTCTTCATAAGACAGTCCTGACATCGCAGGAATCAGTCTGGTGACCCGTCTCTGCACTCCCTCTATGGCAATAATGTCCTTCCTCGGATTTGGAGACCAAAACTGTACGCAATACTCCAGGTGTGGCGCTGGTGCCAGCAGCCTCCACCTACAGCCCGGTATCTTTTTGTTTTTTTTGTTTATTTTGTTATGTTAAAAGTGTATTTTTTTGTGTTTGTTTGTGTTTTTATGTGGGGGAAGAGGGCACGGTGCGGGGGATACCGTCCTTCAGCCGCTTCCTGGTGAGGACGCGACTATTATTCGAGTCGCGTCCTCCACCCCCCCCCCCCCCCCCCCCCCCCCCACGGCCTACCTACAGGCGCGGCCTTTCCTGCCGGGATTGGCGCGGCCTCCAGCAGCGGCGGGACAGCGCTGGAACATGGCGGGGCTGGCGATGCCTTACCGGAGGTCGCCGTCTGGAGCCCGGAGTGCTGGACCTGCTGCACCAACATCAAGGAGCTGCGGTTTGCAGAGCTCCCAACGCGGGCGGCGCTGATGGACAACGCGGGGTCCTGTGACTCTGCCCAGCTCGGCCTGCGGACTCGGGAGCTGCAGACTCCGGCAGCGGGAGGCGGCTGATCAGAAGGTCCGGGCCGCTGAGGAGGAGGATGCTCACCGTCGGGGCTCGGCGTCGGCGTTCCACTAGCCCGGCGTGAGGGCCTGAACATCGGACCACCCGGGGCGGCGACTGCAGGTGCTCGGAAGGCCCCGACCACGGATGAACACGGAGGGGAGGCTGGCTGGACTATGGTGCCGTCCTCACCTGGGTGCCATTTATGTTATGTTGTGTTGTGGACTTTTTGTGTTTGTGCTGTTGTTAAATTTTTAATTCAATTTCAATTTTATTTTTTTTTAATATGTTTTATTATTTATTTATTATTTATTTTTATTATTTTTCTTGTGACTTTTTTTAACGATACTGCTGTACGGGAAATTCATTTCGTTGTCTCAAAGTGAGGCAACGACAATAAAATTTGAATACAAGAATACAATACCAAGACCCTGTACAACTACAGTAGAACCTCCCTGCTCCTATACTCAATTCCTTTTACGATGAAAGCTAACATACCATTCGCTTTCTTTACTGCCTGCTGCACCTGCATGCCTACCTTCAATGACTGGTGCACCATGACACCCAGGTGTCGCTGCATCTCCCCCTTTCCCAATCGGCCACCGACGAGAGAAAGTCGTGAGGAAACACAATCAGTGACCTTATATAATATTCTTCACCTTTTATTTCCCAGGAACAGTCACACAACCTTCAGTCCAAGATCACATCCCAGTTTGCTGAACTGCACCAGATTCTCACTGAGAAAGAGCAGCGCACACTGGCAGATATCCGGGAGGAGGAGAAGAAGATTCTAAATACAATGGAGACAAATCTTGGAAAGATTCAAGAGAATTTAAAATCCATTCAGGAGGAACTCTTAAAGTTGCAGCAACAGATGGATCAAAAAGACAGTGTGGTGTTTCTGAAGGTGAGCGGTTACACTACAGTTTGATGGAGTGAAAGTGCCCAGTCACAAAATGGTGGGTGACATTTCAGAAATAAATGCTGCATTTACCAATATTTCAGAACTAGGTAAAAGTTTCATCTGTTCCAGCTGTTGTTGTTCAGAAACTAATTGGCCTCCCGCTGAATCTATGGGATCTCAGGACTGTCTGGCCGGAATGTAGAGAGGTGTTTATATTATGTGGAGTTTAGAACAATGACAGGTGATCCTATATCTGATCCCAAGGACCACGAATGGACAGAGGGCAGTGAATATCTGGGATTCTCCAACCAAGAGACTCTGAGAGGTTTTACATGTTAGACGTATTTAAACCAGAGGAAGGTACATTTAAAAAAATGGGGGGCATTGTAATCGATGGAAATGAGGCAAAGAGGAGGAGTTCAGTCCTGGGCTAGATCAGCCATGACCACATTGTGGGGATTAACATTGAAATCTAGAACGTGGCGCACACATCAGATTGATCATCTATATCCGGTTCCCATCAGCAGTGGGTGGTCACCTTGGGGGAATTTGCTCTGTTTGTTTTGTCCACCTTGTTTCACCATAGAATGACATCCCATTCTACATCATAGACAGGCCATTCGGCCCATCCTATCCAGTCATGTTTTCTGCTCCACTCATCATCCCTCCCATCTACTCTCCACACCCGGTAACAATATCCCAAATTCCAGGAGCCCTAATGTGTTTATCCCGCTTGCACTTAAATTTATCTCTGCTGTTGGCTTCAGTCCCTCCATTGCAAGTGAGGTCCATGTTGTCATGACTCCATTCCTTTCGGTATTTATTGAAGACCACGTTACATTTCAGCTTTGCTTATTAGTCTCCCCTTCGATTTGAGATATCATTTCATCCCCACCTATTTTAATCCACCGATAATATTAAATTCTCTCATCAGTCCTGACATCTTCTCCAGATGAAATCCCACGACCTGCCCAGTCTTTTCATTACGTTCCATCCTCATGAACATTCCTTGTGCTTTCCCCCATCGTTCGACATCTCTGCGGCAATATCCGCTTTCTCTCTACACGACAGTGGCGATAAGAGTTGGGAAGGGAATTATCAGAGGGTTGTTGAAATTTGGTGAAATTCCCGCTGTCGGGATGAGGACGGTCCATCTCAGTCAATTGAGATTTGTGTTTTATTTCTTTCAGGTGGAAGCTGTTCGCAAGCGAAGGTAGGATATTGTCTTGACAGAAACAATGTAAGTGTTTTGTGGAACAACTCAAAATATTTCTAATGCTCAGTTTATAACCAGCTGTTCAATATTTGCAGGGTTTGTGATGAAGCCAAACCACTGTCGGTGGTAGATGAAGCCTTGCCGATTGAAAAGTTTCATTGCCCTGTTTCGTTCAACGCAAAATACAAAGAAATATTTGATTACTTCAAGCAAGGTAAAGCTTGAACCGTTTCCATTATTCTTCTTTCTGATATCTTTAAGCAATACATAGATGCACACATTAATGGTCTTTTGGACTGAAGGGCAATTAGAGATTTGATCTATCACTAAACCCATCAGCTGGGAAGCATTACAGTCAGACGTTCAGACTCTCTTGCGTTGGGTGAAATACTGTGGCTATTCATCCTATATGTGCACCTTATATCGAGGTCCCTCTATAGAGAACCCTGCCTGTCCAACGTCTCCTTATAACCCAGCCTTGAAGACCTGATGAAATTATTGTAAATACATTTGCACCCTCTCTAGTTTGCTAACAATCTTAATGTCAAACTCTGTATTTAATATCCTGACATATGAAAGCATGAGTGACAAACACATCCTTCACCGCCCTGCCTGTCACTGTTGCATCTTCCATGCACTGTGTACCTGCAGCCTGAGATCTCTCAGTTCTATAAAGTTCCCCGTTTACTGTGGATGTCCCATTTACACTCAGATAACTTTCTTCACTCTCCACAATGTCACCAATTTTAGTTCCATCTGCAAACTGACTAACCGTGCAACCTACATACATACCCAATGGTATATAAAAAATGAGGAACAACAGTAGACTCTGTGTTCAAGAAGGAACTGCAGATGCTGGAAGACCGAAGGTACACAAAAATGCTGGAGAAACTCAGCGGGTGCAGCAGCATCTATAGAGCGAAGGAAATAGGCGACGTTTCGGGCCGAAACCCTTCTTCAGACTGATGGGGGGGGGGGGGGGGGGGGGGGGGGGGGGGGGAGGGGGGGGAAGGAAGGAAAAAGGGAAAAGAGAGGAGGAGGAGCCCGAGGGCGGGGGGATGGGTGGAGACAGCTCGAGGGTTAAGGAAAGGGAGGAGACAGCAAGGGCTAGCAAAACTGGGAGAATTCAACGTTCATGCCATCCGGACGCAAGCAACCCAGGCGGAATATGAGGCGCTGTTCCTCCAATTTCCGTTGTTGCTCACTATGGCAATGGAGGAGACCCAGGACAGAGAGGTCGGATTGGGAATGGGAGGGGGAGTTGAAGTGCTGAGCCACCGGGAGGTCAGGTTCGTTATTGCGGACTGAGCGGAGGTGTTCGGCGAAACGATCGCCCAACCTCCGCATAGTCTCCCCGATGTAAATCAGCTGACATCTAGAGCAGCGGATGCAGTAGATGAGGTTGGAGGAGGTACAGGTGAACCTTTGTCGCACCTGGAACGACTGCTTGCGTCCTTGAATGGAGTCGAGGTGGGAGGTGAAGGGACAGGTGTTGCATTTCTTGCGGTTGCAACGGAAAGTGCCCGGGGAGGGGGTGGTACGGGAGGGAAGGGAAGAATTGACAAGGGAGTTGCGGAGGGAGCGGCCTTTGCGGAAGGCAGACATAGGGGGAGATGGGAAGATGTGGCGAATGGTGGGGTCACGTTGGAGGTGGCGGAAATGGCAGAGGATTATTTGTTGTATTTGCCGGCTGGTGGGGTGAAAAGTGAGGACTAAGGGGACTCTGTCTCCAGTCTGAAAAACAACCTTCTGCCAACATGCTCTCTGCAACCTCCAGGTAAATGTTGTATTCCATCGGTTAGTTCACCCCAGATTCCATGAGATCAAACCTTCCAGAGCGGGCACTCATGCGATGTGTAGAATATTGTTTAGATCGAATATTTAAGATTATGGGGAACTCACACAGAAGAGGAATTGGTGCCAGCTTAGATCAACCATGATCACATTGAATGGAGGGGCAAGCCTGAGGAGCGGATCCTAATCCTGTTGTTTTCTTGTGTTCCTATGCTCCTGTGTACCGATAAATAGACAGACCTGACACAGAGGAAATACAGTAAAGATTAACAATACTTGTTCCTGGGACAATGAGTTTGCTGTGCGGTGTGAGATTGAATAGACTAGGCCTGTGTACTCGAGTGTTTGGGTGTATTGGAGGAGATCTCAGTGAAACACAAAGTTCTTACAGGGCTCAGTGGGCTGGATGCAGGGAGGATGTTTCCCCTGTCTGAGAGGTCTGGAGAACGGGCACCCTCTCAGAATGTGGGCTGCACCATGTAGGACAGAGATAAGGAGACATTACTGCACGCAGAGACTGGGGAACCTTTGGAATTCCCTGCACAGGTGGCTGTGGAGACTCAGTCATTCAGTGCTCTTGGAGCTGAGAGCCATGGTTGTACATTACAGAATCCGGCCCTTCGGCCCATCATGTCCATGTCCACCTATTTCCCATTTTTACTGATCGATTTGCCCACATTACATTGGTATTCTTCTGCACCTCACCTACATAAGTGCCTCAAATATAATGATTAGATCTCACCACCGCCTCATCTGTAGCATGTTCCAGATATCAACCATTCTCAGCGTAAAGAAAACTTACTACTTAGATCCACTTTAAAATTCGTTGCTCTGAAGATAAACCTGCACTCTTGATCCACCCGTGAATCCCCTCTCTTTCAGCGACCATACGACCAGAAGTCTCCACCCATTCTGTCCAACACCCGATCATTCAACCTCTGCTTCCTTCCATGGTCCAAGCCACCCCTCCCTCTCTCTCACCCTCCACTGAAAGCAACAGGGGCAGGTCATCTGGCCCCTCATGTCTCCCCCTCCAATTCACTATGATCATGGCGCCTCCACCTCACACCTCTACCTCCTCTTTAACAACCTCAAATTACCGCTCACCTCAATATCCTCTCGCTCCGATCTGCCTCCATATCTGAATAGCCCGCTTCATTTCTCCATCCCCACTGTAATCGCGCAATCCTGCTCACTCTCTGCACTCGTACTCCCCCCCCCCCCCCCCCCCCCCCCCCCCCACCCCCCCCCCCCCACCCCACCCCCCCCCCCCCCCCCCCCCCCCCCCCCCCCCCCCCAACAAAACCCCCCCCTCTCCATCCCTGGATTAAAACTTCTAGAAAGATGTCTGTTGTCCACCCGATGTGGTTGTGGGTGAAACCCCGGGCGAGGTGTGTTGTCCGTCCGCCTGTGCCCGAGGCCGAGCGGCCTCTCCCCGGTCCCGGGGCCGCGCTACCCGAGTCTCCCCCCCGACCCCCGGGGACTCTCTGATTATCTGCTTCTCCCCCCAGTCTCCGTCACCCTGGATGTGGAAACAGCGCATATGTGGCTCAAAGTGTCTGAGGATCGGAAGACGGTGAGAAATACAGAGACCCGGAGGAGTCTCCCTTACACCGGGAAGAGGTTTACATACTGTCCGTGTGTGCTGGGTTCGGAGGGATTCACATCGGGGAGACATTACTGGGAGGTGGAGGTGGCGGAGAGTCAGCGCTGGAGTCTGGGAGTCGCCGCAGAGTCTATGGAGAGGGAGGGAGAGGTCACACTGACCCCGGAGACTGGAGTCTGGAGCCTCGGGCGATTGTATGACGTGTTTGATGCATTCACCTCCCCTCCATCCCCTCTCCCCGCCCGTCCCATCCCCGGGAGGGTGGGAGTTTATCTCAGTTACGAGTCCGGGACAGTTACATTTTACGACGCGGACACCAAGTCCCATCTCCACACCTTCATTGGGAATAAATTCACGGAGAAACTTTATCCTTTCTTCTGGATTTTTTATGGAAACTGGCTGACAATCTGCTCCGGTTCCGCTCCGGGTGTGTAAAAGGGTCGGGTCCCAGGACCGGCGTCAGGAGCGGGGCTCAGGGGATGTGGGGCTGAAACCCAGTGGACAACAGGTCGACGCTGAACGGCTCCCATTTAATCCCCAAATTCCGCGTCGTGAAACCCCAGTGAGCGCGGAAATAAAACCAGGGGGAATGTAAATGTGGGAAGAGTGAAATAAACAGCAACTGAAATCAGAGCTGTCTGTCTGTCTGTCTGTCTGTCTGTCTGTCTGCTGTCTGTCGATCCGTTCATTTCAACGCGTTAACTGCGTCACTTCTTGGTTCCACCACTAGACGGCAGCAAAGCCACGTGGTGCGACCACAGACCAGCTGTAACTTTGAGAATTAACTTTGACAATTGCAGAAACAGCGGGAATCTGATTTAATAAGTGACTTTTGTGACCTGTTACCACGCCTGCGGCCCAAACCAAATGCATGGCTTAAAATGTGGAATAGAAGCAGAAAGACTGGATAGACTCGGTTTGTACTCGCTACAATTTAGAAGATTGAGAGGGAATCTTATAGAAACTTACAACATTCTTAAGGGGTTGGACAGGCTTAATGCAGGAAGATTGTTCCCGATGTTGGGGAAGTCCAGAACAAGGGGTCACAGTTTAAGGATAAGGGGGAAATCTTTTAAGACCGAGATGAGAAAACATTTTTCAACAGAGAGTGGCGAATCTCTGGAATTCTCTGCCACAGAAGGTAGTTGAGGCCACAGTTCATTGGCTATATTTAAGAGGGAGGTAGATGTGGCCCTTGTGGCTAAAGGGATCAGGGGGTATGGAGAGAACGCAGGAACAGGATACTGAGTTGGATGATCAGCCATGTTGTATGGCGGTGCAGGCTCGAAGGGCTGAATGGCCTACTCCTGCACCTATTCTCTATGTTTCTTTGAACAAGTTAGGGCTTTATTCTTTGGAGCGCAGAAGGTTAAGGGGGGACTTGATAGAGGTTTTTAAAATGATGAGAGGGATAGACTGAGTTGACGTGGAAAAGCTTTTCCCACTGAGAGTAGGGAAGATTCAAACAAGGGGACATGACATGAGAATTAAGGGACTGAAGTTTAGGGGTAACATGATGGGGAACTTCTTTACTCAGAGAGTGGTAGCGGTGTGGAATGAGCTTCCAGTGGAAGTGGTGGAGGCAGGTTCGTTGGTAACATTTAAAAATAAATTGGATAGGCATATGGATGAGAAGGGAATGGAGGGTTATGGTATGACTGCAGGCAGGTGGGATTAAGGGGAAAAAAGTTGTTCGGCGCGGACTTGTAGGGCCGAGATGGCCTGTTTCCGTGCTGTAATTGTTATATGGTTATATCTTTATTGTCATTTCCTGAGTATTCACATACCCAGAGGAAACAAAAAAACGTTGCTCAACCAATGTCCATTTAGTGTGCATTGAAAATAAATAGAAATAAAAATACATATATCATTCAACAGGCGTTCCGATCGGCAGCGGCACGACAGTGGCTCTGCTGTAGTGTGTCCAGGTTGGTGGTTGGTGCGCGATACTTTGGCAGGGGGCAAAATCAGTTTAGCAGTCTTATAGCCTGCGGGAAGAAGCTGAGGAGCATCTTGCTGGTTTTGCAGCTAATGCTCCTGTACCTCTTCCCAGATGGCAGGATGGAGAAAATGTGATGCGATGGGTGGTAGGGGTCTTTGATGACGGAGATGGCTCTGCTGATACATCTCTTCCTGTATTTGTCCAGCAGGAAAGGGAGTGGAGCACCAATCATCCTGCTGGCGGTCTTCACAATCCTGTTTAGTTGGTGCCGTTCGTACGCCTTGCAGCTCCCGAACCAGGAAGTGATGCCGTAGGTCAATGTGCTCTCGATTGTCCCCCTATAAAAAGTCCGTAGGTGTGTAGTGGGGAAACCTGCTTTACGTAGTCTTCGGAGAGGGTGTAGTCGCTGCTGGGCTCTCTTGGCCAGTGCTATGGTGTTGGCCGTGAAGTCAACCACCATCTCCTTTGTTTCTCCCACGTTGAGAATGAGGTTGTGGGATTTGCACCATCCTATGAGCAGCTCCACCTCCATCCTGTACGCCGACTCATCGTTGTCACTGATGAGACCCACCACTGTTGTGTCATCAGCGAACTTGTTGATGAAGTTGTTGTTGAGTCTAGCAGTGTGTCAGCAGACTAAACAGCAGGGGGCTTAGGACACAGCCTTGGGGTGAGCAGGAAATGCAGAGGCACTACGGCCAATTATCGATGGGAACTTTGCCTTTTTATTCATATTATTTGTCACCAAACCGTGGCGTTGCTGTGAAACGTCCACCTTACAGGGCTGAGCTGACAGATAGTTTGCAAGCAACCCATTAGGACTAACAGTAGCCAGAACGCGAGGTAGTTCATCCTGTTGCACCGTTATATTTTACATATTGTAGATCATAAATGGGAATGCAAATCTCTCCCTAAAACACCAACTCGACCATTAAGTTTGCGAGGTTACTACTATTGGCGGTTTGTCCGATCTGAATGATGAAACGGAATACAGGCAAAGTATCGGGAACGTTGTGTCAAGGAGTTGGAACATCAACGTAGCCATGAACCACAATGCGGCGAAACAGTTCCATGTGGACGAATGGAAGCGCAGACGGGATAACACTTGCAAATTACATTTCTAGATATGGTCAACTTTCATGTTCTGTGACATTAATATCACCGGCAAACTAACTTGCTCACTTCACAGAGATGAGGTAATAAGAACGCGCATCAACGTGTTCACTACATTAGATGTCGGAGAACATTCCACGTCCACCAGGAATCTCTGGAAAGTATTCACATGCACTGTAGAATGTATTTCGAAGGATGCACCTCAGACGGGTATGATAAAGCCTCAGTTCTTTCCCGCCTGATTTTGGTCTTACAATTTTATTGCATCAACTATTACCTTATGAGTTACATGAATGTCATTGCGCCCAGCTTTTTATGAGAATAAACGAAGATGAACAAATGATAAATAAAGAAGTAATCAAAGTCTACCATGTCGACGCGGTGAAACCATGATGTTTTGCTTCCGCTCTGGGAGTTTCACCGGACATACTAGACATTTTGACAATATTGTGTTGCATAGAATATCCACATCGCTTTGACAGCAAGAAACTATTTATAAATAAAATGTTTTGCAAGGAACCATAGGCCAGAACAATTTTCAGCAAGGAGGCTTGTTTGACATTAGATCCCTGGTTCGATGAACAGTCACATTTTTTCCAATCGAACCTGAATCGTTGTAAATGTCCTCGCTCTTGAAAGACAGAATATTATTTCAACTGTGGAGATGATTATTAAGTGTGCGCACACACTTACACCCACATATACACCCATTCACACACACACACACACACACACGCACGCGAGGGCGCGCGTGCGCGCGCACACGCACACGCACACACACACGCACACCCACACACACACACATACACACATACATACACACACATATACACCCCCCCACACCCACACCCACACACCCACACACACACACACACACACGCACGCGCACACACACAGACGCACACTCACACACACACACACACGCACATACACCTAAATATACACGCACATATACCCCCTTCCCACACACACACACCACCACACACCACGCACGCACGCACGCACGCACACACACACACACACACACACACGCACACACACACACACACACACACGCACACACACGCACATACACACACACACACACGCACACACAAACATACACACACACACACACACACACACACACACACACACACACACACACACACACACACACACACACACACACACACACCACACACACACACACACAACACACACAAACACGTTATTTACCTTTCAAAGTAAAGTAGCGCGGATTATAATTGAAGCAAATGAAAACTATTTAACGGGTTATCTCTCGTTCCTAATTAAATCTTCTTTCTTCGTTCACAGCAAATTTGTCGGCAATTCTTGTCCTGTTATTCGGAAAGTGCGGCCTCTCAAGATGTGTCAGGCAATATTTGATATCAATGGCAGCAGCTGACCTAGTGGCATTCATTGCAATTCTGTATGAGATTAAAGAGGCACATTTTCCACATTCATTCTTCAATTATACCCCTATTTGTAGACTGCATTTGACACTCATTTATATTTCGCTTGATTGTTCTGTTTGGCTAACTGTCTCTTTTACATTTGATCGATTTGTTGCTATTTGTTATCAGTCATTACGTACAAAATATTGTACCACGAAGACTGCATTGAAGGTTACTACTGTAGTGATTTTGTTAAGCATCTTGGAAAATATTCCAATCTACTTCGTCTTTGAACCGCGGGTAATAATTAATAATGTACCCTGGTTCTGTTATGTAAAATCAAGCTTCTACACTTCACCCAATTGGGTCGCGTTTATATGGGTTGAAATTGTGTTGACCCCATTTGCACCATTTGTGCTGATCCTTCTCTTCAACTCCTTGACCATCTACAACATTATCCTGGCCAACAGAGTCAGGAGCAAACTCAGAGGCGATAACAGAGAGACATGCCAAATTGACCATGAGACTGAGAACAGGAAGAAGTCGATCATTTTACTCGTTGCAATATCTGGTAACTTCATTTTCTTATGGACGGCAAACCTCGTGTGCTTTATCTGTGTACAATTGACAGATACTCTTTTTTTGGAAACAGATGACACCAACTCATTCACCATTGCGGAAAAAAGTGGCTACATGCTAAGGTACTTGAGTACGTGCACAAACACTTTCATTTATGCAGTTGCTCAGAGGCACTTCAGAGAGGAATTGAAGCACGTCATTTCACGTCCCCTTGTGGTCATTATAAATGTTTTCAAACGCTGGAAGCATGTTTAGCACAAAGCCAACTTTACCCATACAGCGTTAATGTAAGATATTCGTTTGAGAGACACCCAAAATCTGCAACATGTAAAGCCATGTGTCGAGATATCCATTTCCACAATTTGTAGGGATCCATATATTTTCAGTTCTGTCATTAGGAAGCTGTAGGGAAACACAACGATGTTTTCCAAATCTGATAAAGTCATAGGTTTGCTTGATTTCGTTCTACCATTGTACATTTGCTTGATTTCGCTGAACCCATTTGGCGACTACAATAT
>NW_026575549.1:0-42688 GCF_028641065.1 Leucoraja erinaceus
CTTCAACTTGAACCCATGTCCACTGGTCCTCGATTCACCTACTCCGGGTAAAATACTTTGCATCTACCCAATCTATTCCTCTTATGATTTTGTACACCTCTATAATATCATCCCTCATCCTCCAACACTCCATAGAATAGAGACCCAGTCTACTCAACCTCTCCCTGTAGCTCACACCCTCGAGTCCTGGCAACATCCTCGTAAAGTCCTGGCAACATCCTCAGCTGAAGTCCCTAAAGTGATGAGTAAAGTGATGATCAACTACAAATATTTCATGTTCTTGTTATTTTCTTTTATTTATCTAATTTTACTTCGGAGTCACGTGAGTGACTTCGTGAAGAGCCCTGCCCAGTGCGCAGTTGCGGCATTATCGTCCAGCTGTGCACACGCGGCCCAGTGGGAGTCGACGCTCCCGCAAACCAAGGAACGTTAGGTAAGTACCTACCTTATTCGGGCCTTGTGTTTTTTGCTCCAGGGGGAGCAAAGCAGCAGAGGAAGCGGCCCCCGTTCGACTCCAGCGAAGGAGCCGACAGTGGAGGGGGATAGGCGCAAACGGGACCGCACACGCTGCGGACCGCTGACAGGGAGCTGCGCTGATGCCGGTCCGCTGAACAGCTGTTTGATTAACAGCAGCGGACCAGAGGGAAATTTAAAAACCCGACCGGCAGCCCTGCAGACTCCTGACAAGGAGAATCGCCGCCCGGAACCGCTACAATGCCGCCTAAAAAACGGCAGGCAGCCTCTAACTACAGGTAAGACAAAACCTTACCAAAAAATACAGGTTCTACAGGAATCAACTTCCTCCAACACTGGAACAGGCTGGAGACAGCAAAAACAAGTATGTCTGTCTCCCCAAGCCAGAGGAGGTCATGGAGTTACAAAACCTCCAGGAAAACGAGGGGTCACTGGCTGAATGCCAAGGGAGCTGACACTCCTACCCCAGTGCTATTGCACTAGCCATCTCCCTTGTCGAGGGATTGATGCGACAACGGAGTTTGAGCTATGCCTCCTCCAATTTATAGCACACTCTTTTGAGGCTAGCTAAGGAGGCCAGGGCTGGGCTGGCTTAAATGCTGGGCAGGCGGACGAGAACAGGAGTATGCCAGGGGAGCAGGATTAGGAAGAGCTGCTGGGTGTCGTGGGCCACTACATGGCTCCTCCACGCGACCATCTTCCCAACAAAGCACTGCAGGAGAAGGCCTTTCTAGAGGTAAATCTGCAGGCAGCTGGGTCAGCAGACTCGCAGTCAAGAGCTAAAAGCAGTGAATTCTGAAGCTCCTAACACCGAAAATCACCGCCTTTGCTCGTTTCCACGGATCATACTCACCTGGCAGGCGAGACGCCATGATCACCAAGGTGGTTCTCCCAGGATGAGGCTATCCCTTTGCACTTCGAGTGTGCTGACGCCTAAGATGTTCCCAAATTCGGGATACTCGACTGACATTTGTGCATATAAGACCTGCCCTCAACCCCAAATATACGGGGCTATGCAAACCGCTGCAGCGGGAAGAGAGGCAGCTAAACCTGTGCGCCTCATGAGGGCAGGCCCTGGAACGAGCAGGACATCGCATCCAACACCCAGCTGGCAGCACCCCTCGGCATCCACCAGAAAATATCGAACAAGGACTGGTGAAAGCATGGCGACCGCTTCACATTACCCCCAAAGTTCTTTTTAGACAGGGGCCCAGAGCGGAGCCGTGGGAAAATGTGCTGCCCCACCGACAGCACCAGCATACCAGCAAACTGAGCCTTCATGAAAAAAAACAATGAACATGGAGGTAGGTAGTCTGGTTCCTCCCAGTTTACACAAAATAAGGGTGCTCTACTAACTGCGGGGGGGGGGGGGGGGGGGGGGCATTTACACTTGTTGAAAAAGAATGGGGTGCTGTCATAAATAACTAATATATACTCAACAGTATTAATGGATAAAAACTTGAATTCAAATTGGGCATATTACCGCCAGTTCAGCAATGCGCCCAAAGGAAGAGAAGCGAGAAGGTCAAGCTGAACCAGAAAGACTCATTACAAAAGGGATCATGGGAGCAAACATGAACCATTGGAATTTGTATCGAATATATTCACCAAAACTACAAAAGATGGTGAATGTAGCATCATCATTGACCTAATATCACTAAATAAATCTGTTGAGTATATACACTTTAAGATGGAGACGTTTTGTAACTGCCAGACATCCGATCTCCAAAGGATACCTTATGGCAAGCATTGATATGGAAGATGCATACTATCCTATACCCATACACAAGGATCATTGTAGATACCTAAAAATTTATCTGGATAGGGCAACAATGGGAGTATAGAGCATTCCCAATGGTCTAACCTCAGCCCTAAACTAGTTACAAAAATATTAAAAATAGCCATGAAAATATTAAGAAAACAAGCATAATCATGGCATATATTGGATGATATCCTCATATTAGGGGAAACAAAGGAATTAGCTGTGGCAGCAGTTCTAGCTACGAAACAGCTCCTTAAAGCACTGAGGTTCATCCTACAACCAGATAAACCAAAATTGAAGCCGTTAACTACCATGGATTATCTGGGCTTCAATATCAATTTATCCATATGACTGTTACTTTGCCAAGGTGCTCGGGTCACTATAATCAAACCATGAATGTACCCACTGAAGCTATATCACAATTACAGTGGTGGGCAGACAATGTTTGGCATAGTATTCAGCCCTATTATTATCACCAATCCTAACTTGGTTATTAAAAACCGATGCCAGTACTTTAGGCTGGGGAGCAACTAACTCCATATCCAGCACAGGTAACAGATGGACCAATTCAGAATCATCATTACTACACACACCGGGCATCAACTATTTGGGATTGGTGATCGCCTATTGGGTTAAAAAGCATATGCATTTCAAATGCAGCACGTACATATGCGGTTACGGATTGATAATACTATGGTGGTGGCTTATATCAACCATATGGGGAGCATAAAATCATTTTCGTGCAACAAATTGGTCAAACAGATCTGGCAATGGTGTGTCAAAAGACATTTTAACTATCAGCTGCCTATTTCCTAGGAAGCTAGAACACAGTGGGAGACACCACGTCACGGGGGAAAATTTATGATAACATTGAATAGATGTCAAACCCAAAATATCTGCTAAAGGTATTAAGCAGTTTGAATGCCAGATATCAATTTGGTTGCACAAGACCGAATCACCAGTAACCTATGTATGTGACTTAGGAACCAGATCAGAGGCAGCAGCGATAGATGCCTACATGCTGGAAGGGGGAATTTCTGCTTTGCCTTCCTCCCTTCTGCCTCATCAGTCGGGCACTTCGCAATACAGATGGAATCTGTCTCCGGGATATTGAACGTGCCCAACCGGCCTACATAGCCATGGTTCCCAGTTCATCACGACATGGTGGGCAAGTCACCTATGGATTTCCCTAGTGGACCATGGTTGCTGACTCAACCCAGTATCAGGCATAAGCCACCCATGCCATAAAAACATCAAACTCCTGGGTGTAGGTTTTGAATAGACCTTACCAGGGACTGGGATTATCCAAATGAACCATTACCACCATGTTGGCATCCCTGCGAACAGACACCAAGAGAAACATGGGAAAAATACTGCCATGATGCAGGGACAACATACCAAACTATTCAACCACTGGCGTATTGGAGTTCCTGGACCATCTACACCATGATTAAAAGGTGAGTTACAGTGCCGTAAATGCAGCATGAAGCGCCTTGTCTGCTTATCTAAAAACAGCAGGACAGCAGAGCATGGGATCACATCCACTGAAGATAAACTTATGAAGGGCAATTATAATAAAGAGCCCCAAAAACCCAGGTATACCCATGTATGGGATATCGGTGTGATATTGACATATCTCAGAGAATGGCACCAGCCAGATCCCTCAGTCTTGCTCAAATCTATGTTAAAAACGCTCATGCTTATGGCTCTCGTATACGCTCACAGAGTCCAGTCACTCCATAAAACTAGACTGGATAACATGGTGATTACCCCAGACGCATCACGTTCATCGTTCTAGGTTTGGTAAAAACCTAACCCGCAGGTATATGGGACTAGGCGAGATTTTGTGTTCGGCACGGACTAGAAGGGTCGAGATGGCCTGTTTTTCCAGTGCTGTAATTGTTATATGGTTATATGGTTATATGGACCAGGAACGCGCAATTCACTGGTGGGATTCCGGGCCTACCCACCAGAGTCCAGGTTGAGTGTGGTGACCCATCTACAACTATATATAGACACAACCCACAATCTTAGAGGGAGAAGAAAGCCTATGGGTCAACCACAGAAACCCCAAGACGGGGTAACGAGCCAAACCACTTCAAGGTGGCTCAAACAGGTACTGAAAGCTGCCGGAATAGATAATAATACATTTAAATCCCATTCCACTAGGGCAGCATTGATATCAGCGGCTGAACGAATGGACATCCCGGTTGACCACATTCTCAATACGGCAGGATGGTCAAGGGAAACGACGTTCAGAACATTTTTTATTGTAAATCGTTGATAAGCCTGATTTAATTGCAGAAAGAATATTACAAACTGCAAATATTTAATTTAAGCTCAGGGGAGCTATTTATGTTGTTATTGTTAACAAATACCTTTCTGTTTCTTGAGAAATGAGATCCATTGGTTGATTACGATAACACTTCCTCCCTCAAAAACTTCGGCAGTGAGTGAAATAAAAACTGTTACACGGTTTGAAATCACAGACCTTTGAAATCTTCACGAAGTCACTCGCGTGACTCCAAAGTAAAATAGTAAGATTAAACGAGTACTTACCAGTATGAAGTTTGATCTGTATTTTATGAGGAGTTACGATGAGGGATTATGTGCCCTCCGCTCCCACCCTCATTATATAGATCAAACTAATAAACTGATGTCTCACTGATCTTTACTATGTTACTTCAAATTATTGTGTCTATCCTGTGATTCCACACCGCTGCTTCGAAGTATGCTGCAACTGCGCACTGGGCAGGGCTCTTCACGTAATCCCTCATCGTAACTCCTCATAAAATACAGATCAAACTTCATACTGGTAAGTACTCGTTTAATCTTACTATTTCATATGAAAACATGCAGTTCAGCAGAAAAATTTAAAAATAGGCTGCAGACAATGAGTTAAACAACATCTGCTTTACAAAATCTGATTGAGCAAGTCCCCAAGTATCGGCCCCTCCTCCACCACATTGCTTCCTGTTTCTTTTCCCCTCTCCATGCCCCCTTCTTGCTCCACAATATCAGCGCATCCCTCCCCCTCCCACACTCCCCTCTTCTCCTTCACTCATCACATTCCCATCCCCTTCTCCCCTTTCCCAAACATGAATCCTGCCTTCCTCTCCCACTGCTGCATGCCACCCAATCAAGTGTCTCATACCCTGACATTTTCCCACTGTCATGTCCTATCCTGCCCCCCCCCCCACTCGCCTCACCCCCCTCAGTCCCAACCAGTTTCTTCCCCAGCATCCCCAGTGCATTTCCAAGTTTATCTCCTGTAATGAGCGTTTGCAGTGCAGTAGCCTCGGATTGCCGAGTGAGTGAGTGAAAGACAGGGAGACTCCATTTGTCAACGTCAACAGCTGCATGGTGATCTCTTGAGTGAATGTGGCGTGTGTGTCGGCTGGTCATTGTTGCACCTGTAATATACACAGGGAAGTTAGATATTGTGTGTGGCAAGGTGCAGCACAGATGGTGATCTGCAGGGACAGGCAAACTAAATAACAGACAGTCTGTCCTTAACCCCAGAGATGGACCCTCAAGGACAGGGGGTCTGCATCTTCGAGGATTGGTGGTCTGTGCATGTTTGTAGGAGATGGACCCTCATGGACAGGTGGTCTTTCATTAGTGGTCCAGGTCAACTCTAAGGGATACACAGTCTGAATACCAGTTGTGGGCTGAAGAGAGGTTCCGTACTTGGGCTCAGGTTTCAGATACCCTGTTAGTTGTAGTTTGGTGATACAGCATGGAAACAAGCCCTTCAGCCCACCGAGACTGCGCCAACCAGCGATCCCTGCACATCAACACTTCTCTACACACACTAGGGGCAATGTTTTACATTTACACCAAGCCAATTATCCTACAAACCTGTACATCTTTAGAGTTTGGGAGGAAACCGAAGATGTCGGAGAAAATCCACGCAGGTCACGGGGAGAACATACAAACTGCCTCCGTTGGGGTGGGCTCCGGACTCCAGCCCTTCCTCTGGATCCACGTGGAAGACCTGGCTGGGATCTTGCTGCACGCGCTGGAGGGGTGCAGAGGGAGGGGGAGTGAGAGGAGGGGGGAGAGTGCAAGGGGAAGGGGGGGAGGTTTGGAGAGGTGGAAGGGGTGCTGAACGGCTTTGCCCCATCTTGCTGCACCCAGGGGGAGTTTGTGGAGGCACTGGCGGGGAGCCTGGGGCGTGGAGCCCAGCTGCGGGTGCCGGCTGCATTGGTGCAGGCATTGACATTGGCCAGAGCGGGCATTGTCGCTGCTGCAGGGCCAGTGGGTGGAACCTCGCCGTACACTGGACAGCGGTACAGATTTCCCCGGCCACAGGTGGCCATCGACAACCTCCTCCACTGACCCCCTGGCTGACGGGTCAGTGGTCAACCTCTCCTCTACTGACCCCCAGCTGGTGGTCAGAACCAGCCTGCACCACCTCTGCAGTGAACTCTGGAATGGGGTCACAGTGTGGGGTCTGGGGTCAGTGTGTATGAGTCTGGTCAAAAGGTCACACCAGCACTTCCCCATGGTGAGAAAATATTTTTTATTATTTTCAGTCGATATTCTGTTGTGAAAATGTTATTTTCTGTTCTCCCATCAACGGCCATTGGGAAACTGGGTTTGTCGGTACATTAGAAAGTTATTAGACTTATTTTTAATAGTTCTTTACTTACCATAATAATAAAGACAATTTTAACACTTCTGTACGTTTTTGGTTTTGTTCTTGTAAGGGATTGGTCTCCACAATATGGCCCGCGAACACATTAGGTCTAGTGACCAGGAGATTTCTCGAGCTCAGATTCAAGTCCGAGAATGGGCGGCTGTTACCCATTATATTCCTCGAACATAGGGACATAGCAAACAACACTCACATACATACAAGACATCACAAGCAAAGATCACAAGCCCGCCGTGAAGAATGGTGCAATCAAATATTATATAACTCTGCTCTATCATCTTTTGGGTGCAATGGTGGGTCGGGGGGTTCGGTGGCGGCGGCCGCAATCAAAGATACTAGTGGAGCTCTGTTCTATAATCTTTGGTCGGAATGGGACGGCTGCGAGTTATAATGTGTTATTGTTCCACTCTCCCTCTCCCCTTCTCCCTGTCCCCCTTCTCCCTCCCCCCTTCTCCCTCTGCCCCTTCTCCCTCTCCCCTTCCCCATCTCCCCCTTCTCCCTTCTCCCTCCCCCTTCTCCCTCTCCCTCCTTCTCCCTCTCCCCCCTTCTCCCTCTCTTCTCTCGATCTCTCTCTCCCCTCCCCTTCCATCTCTCCCTCCCTTACCTCTCCATGAGAGTTGGCAGCTCTGCTATGCTTTGGGTCCAAAAGAGGATAGAAAGAAAATACTTAATGGTCTTTGTAAGAAGATTTTAATAAGCTCTTCTACATTTAAGGTAAATTGACATATTAGAGGCAAAACGCATTTTCAATATACAGGTCTCTCCACACAACTGAAAACAATTGCATTTAAGTGATATATCATCCATTGTTCAGGCAAGTAGCACTAGGTTACAATAAACTTCCTACATATTCCAGCAATTCATCTCATAACAATGGGAGAGGCTTAAATGCATTGTAAAATCATAAATCCATGTTGACTTGGACTAATCCTTTTACTGCTATCCAAATGCCCCATTATTACATCTTTAATAATTGACTCCAGCATCTTTCACACCACCAAAGTCAGGCTAACCGGTCTGTAATTCCCCGTTTTCTCTCTCGCTCCTTTCTTGAAAAGTGGGATAGCATTAGCTACCCTCCAATCCACAGGAACTGATCGTAAATCTATTGATCGTTGGAAAATAATAGAAACATAGAAACATAGAAATTAGGTGCAGGAGTAGGCCATTCGGCCCTTCGAGCCTGCACCGCCATTCAATATGATCATGGCTGATCATCCAACTCAGTATCCCGTACCTGCCTTCTCTCCATACCCTCTGATCCCCTTAGCCACAAGGGCCACATCTAACTCCCTCTTAAATATAGCCAATGAACTGGCCTCGACTACCCTCTGCGGCAGAGAGTTCCAGAGATTCACCACTCTCTGTGTGAAAAAGGTTCTTCTCATATCGGTTTTAAAGGATTTCCCCCTTATCCTTAAGCTGTGACCCCTTGTCCTGGACTTCCCCAACATCGGGAACAATCTTCCTGCATCTAGCCTGTCCAACCCCTTAAGAATTTTGTAAGTTTCTATAAGATCCCCTCTCAATCTCCTAAATTCTAGAGAGTATAAACCAAGTCTATCAAGTCTTTCTTCATAAGACAGTCCTGACATCCCAGGAATCAGTCTGGTGAACCTTCTCTGCACTCCCTCTATGGCAATAATGTCCTTCCTCAGATTTGGAGACCAAAACTGTATGCAATACTCCAGGTGTGGTCTCACCAAGACCCTGTACAACTGCAGTAGAACCTCCCTGCTCCTATACTCAAATCCTTTCGCTATGAAAGCTAACATACCATTCGCTTTCTTCACTGCCTGCTGCACCTGCATGCCTACTTTCAATGACTGGTGTACCATGACACCCAGGTCTCGCTGCATCTCCCCTTTTCCTAGTCGGCCGCCATTTAAATAATAGTCTGCTTTCCTGTTTTTGCCACCAAAATGAATAACCTCACATTTATCCACATTATACTGCATCTGCCAAACATTTGCCCACTCACCCAGCCTATCCAAGTCACATTGCAGTCTCCTAGCATCCTCCTCAGAGCTAACACTGCCCCCCAGCTTAGTGTCATCCGCAAACTTGGAGATATTGCCTTCAATTCCCTCATCCAGATCATTAATATATATTGTAAATAGCTGGGGTCCCAGCACTGAGCCTTGCGGTACCCCACTATTCACTGCCTGCCTAATGAAGAACTCAACCATATTATGGTCACTCTTGCCCAAGGGGGCACGTACAACAAGATTGCTAACTAACCCTTCCTCATTACTCAATACCCAGTCTAAAATAGCCTGCTCTCTCGTTGGTTCCTCTACATGTTAATCATATGTATAAATATATATGTATGTGTATATATGCATGTATGTGTATATATGCATGTATATGTATATGTGTGTATATATGTATGTATATATATGTTTATGTGTGTATGTATGCATATAAATGTATCCATATGTATGCGTGTATTTGTATGTGTGCATATGTATGTGTATACGTATGTATGTATGTGTATATATGTATGTGTGTATATATGTATGTGTATATATATGTGTGTATAAATATATATATATGCATATATATATTATTACTATATAATTATATATATAATGGCCTTTATGGTTTATGTATATCATTTTACAAGACAAATAAATTAATAGTGATTATTTAAATCAAAGTTGCTTCTGATCCATGAGAATAAACTTAATTATCTCTAACTTGCTTCTCACACACAGACACACATTCATATAAATATATAAAATATGTATATGTTAAATTTAATTTTGTGCAGTGTGTGTTAAAGCAATACAATGCAAGGGAAACTACGCAAAGGAGGTGGCTGTTCCCACTACAAGATACTCGAGGATCTTTGCTTTGGATCAAAGAGGTCAGGGGTCAGTCTGAATGTGAAAGGTCAGGTGACAGCAGGTGTTGCAGTGAGTTTGGGGGGGTTGTTTTAGGGTTGAGGGTCGCTGCCGGGGTGACAGGTCAGTGCGAGGGAGGGGCAGTTGTAACCGGTTCCACTGAGGAATGAAGGCCATTCACCCATCAGCCGTCTCCTGTCTCTTTCACACTCACTCCGCCAAGCCGACCTTACTCTTCAAAGCTGAGCAACCATTTCTTAACAAGAAACACCAAATGCAAAGTCCATGCTGATTCAGATTCCATGGAAAGGTCATGAGAAATAGCTGAATTAGTCCATTCGGCCCATCAAGTCTACTATCTCATTCAATCACGGCTGATCTATCTTTCCCTTTCAACACCATTCTGCTGGCTACACCCCATAACCCCGACATCCGTTCTAATCAATAATGTATTTATCTCTGCCTTAAAAAGGCCGTTGACGTGGCCTCCATGGCCGTCTGTGGCAATGAGTCCCACAGATTCACCACCCTCTGACTAAATAAATTCCTCCTCATCACCTCCCTAAAGGAACGTCCTTTCCCTATCTCCCACTAGAGGAAACATTGTGAAAGTGGCCTGTCACAAAGTAATGTAAATTTATTAAAGATGGGTCAAACAAAGTTAGACACAAAAGTCTGGAGTAACTCAGCTGGACAGGCAGTATCTATGGAGAGAACGAATGGGGGATGTTTCGGGTCGAGACCCTCGCCCGACTGTCTGAGGAAGGGTCTCGACCCATAAACCAGCATCGACAGCTCACAGTGCCCAGAGCAAACAAACATAATTGATGGTGCCCTCCCCTAATTCCCCATTTGATGGTGCCCTCCCCTAATTCCCCATTTGATGGTGCCCTCCCCTAATTCCCCATTTGATGGTGCCCTCCCCTAATTCCCCATTGTTGGGAAACAGGCCCTTCTGCCCTCCAAGTGCACGTTGACCACAGTTTTTGTAAATTACACTGTTGTACAGGGAATAGATAAGAAAGTGGGATAACCTAGTTAGCTTGAGTTAACGTACAAACACGTATGTCTTTGAGATGTGGGAGGAAACCAGAGCACCTGGACAAATCATCATCATCTTCGGCGGTCACTCGAAACGAGTATGACTGCCCTCTCCTCTCCATATGGTCGTCCACTTGTGGGTCTGCAGATGTCTGTAGAGGCCGATCTACGATCCACACACCTTGGTGCAACGTGGGCAGTGGAGACTGGCGGTAGTTGGTAGTCGTCGTGCCCCCTTCTCTCTCTCCTTACTGTGCTGTCGCTTTGTCTCTGCGACACGGCATTGTTTCATTTTGTGACGAGTAGCTCCTCCAGGAGTGCCTGTCCAGTGCAATGAGCTCCCAGTTGCTTGATGTGATGTGGAATTTCTTCAGATTGTTCCTGGACAAAACGTACGGGGTCACAGGGAGAACATGCAAACTTCACAGACAGCACCTGAGGTCAGGATCGTACTCAAGTCTATGAGGCAGCAGCTCTACCACTGCACCATTGTGCCACCCTGTTAAAGGGAAGTAAATATGGGCACTGACGGGATTTGAACCTGTGATCTTTGTTTACAAGATGTTAAAGTTGGCACAGTTGCCTTACCAAATTGCCACAGTTATAAACTGAATCAGCACAAAATATACCCAGTAATTGTTTTAAAATTTGAAAACCATCCTCCCACCCCCCACTCTCAGTCTGACATATAAAATGGGTGCAGGAGTAGGCCATTCGGCCCTTCGAGCCAGCACAGCCATTGAATATGATCATTGCTGATCATCTAAAATCAGTACACCTACTTACACAACACACAATACACAATACAATTTATTTGTCACTTGAACCTCATAGAGGCTCAAATGAAATGTTGTTTCTGCAGTCATACACAAATGAAAAAAAGACCCAAGACACAACACAATTTACACAGACATCCATCACAGCGCATCTCCTCCTCGCTGTGATGGAAGGCAAAAACTTATCCCTCCCCTCCACTCCCCATTCCCCCCCCGATGTCAGGCCCTCAAAGCCACGCGGCAGGCGATGTAAATTACACTGTTGTCCCGGGGCCATAAGAAAGCCGCGCTGGGTGTTGCAAGCTTGAGTTAACGTCAAACACGGGTCTTTGAGATGTGGGAGCCCCCCAGAGCACCTGGACAAATCATCATCATCTTCGGCGGTTCCTCGAAACGAGTATGACTGCCCTCTCCTCCCATAGGGTCGTCCACTTGTGGGCTGCAGATGTCACCGTTGGCGGATCTACGATCCACACACCTTGGTCTCCCAGCGTGGGCAGTGGAGACTGGCGGTAGTTGGTAGTCGTCAGCCCCCCTTCTCTCTCCTCCGAACTGTGCTGTCAGGTTGCAGCAGCGACCACCACCCGCTTCATTTTGCTCCGAGAGCTCCTCCAGGAGTGGCGTCGAGTGCAATAAAGTCCGCAGTTGCTCCGTGATGTGGAATTTCTTCAGACTCGTTCCTGGACAAAAGGTACGCGGTCACACGGAGCATGCCCAACGACACTCAAGTCAGACCCGACAAGGGAAAAGGTCAGGGTCGTCCGTGCAGGGGAAAGATTTAAACACACACACACACACAAAAAAATAAATAAAAACAACATTCAAACGGGACAAAAAATAACAAAAAGACAGACGGACTGCAGAGGCCGCTGCGACATGACTTTCCCCATAACCCTTGATTCCCTTAGCCCTAAGAGCTAAACCTAACTCTCTCTTGAGAAGAAAGGCATCGACCCAAAGCATCACCAATTACGTCTATCCAGAGATGCTGCCTGTCCCGCTGAGTTACTCCAGCATTTTTTGTCCATCTTCAGAGTAAACCAGATAGACTACAGTTCTGCAGTCTGCACTTCCTTCACACACATTTTTCTAGTCATTGGCTGAGAGGAGAGTAGCAGAGACAGAAAGCAGAAGTCAAGGCCGTTATTCGCAAGCAGTGAAGTGTGGGAAATATACTGGAGGAGTGGCAACACTTCTGGAGGAGAAATCGGAAGAGATAGGAGACCAGTGTCAGAGCAGACATTCCTGGAGCGAGCAGAGGCCAGTGGCATTGAAAGGCCCTTGTTTGTTCCAACGTCCTGTCTTTATAGACGGTCAAAATGTGAGGGTGGAAGGGAGTCTGGCTGCTGAACAACAGATGCTGTGTGTTGGCTACTGTCATGCTGTTGTGGAACATGGAAGATGTCGGCTTGAGAGAGAAAGAGAGAAGCAAAAACAAAGGCAAAGAGACAGAGAGAGGGACAGAGAGAGACAGAAACAGACAGTGAGAGAGACAGACAGACAGAGACAGTGAGAGACACATAGACAGAGAGAGACAGGCAGAGAGAGAGAGAGAGAGAGAGAGAGAGAGAGAGAGAGAGAGAGAGAGAGAGAGGCGCATGGCATGGCGAGAGAGAGAGAGAGGAGGACGTGGGGTACGATGTATAATCGAGCGAAAAAGGCAGACTGTTGCAGTGTGTTATAAAGTGGAAGGCAGAGGGATCATTGTGAACACCAGTGTATGGAGCAGGAGAGAGAAGGAGAGAGGACAAGGAGGTAGATGGAATGAAGGTGTGCAAAGGCAGTGTGAGTGGGCTGGGTGTGGTATGTAGTATTAACACTGGTCTGTATTGTTGTTGGCCTCTCTGTATTGTGCTTCAGTAGGGATACACTGTCACAATGTTCCAGTGAATGATGTCATTCAGAAGTTGGGTGTGTGATCTGGAGACCGTGTCCCCACCACACCACAGCGGTGAGGAGTTTAAAGTCAGTCCATTAAATCTGTGCAATTAAAGGCCTGTGTCTGTAGTTGTGACATTGGGAAAGAGATTGTTTAAGAAGGAACTGCAGATGCTGGAAAAATCGTAGGTAGACAAAAATGCTGGAGAAATTCAGTGGGTGAGGCAGCATCTATGGAGCGAAGGAATAGGTGACCTTTCGGGTCGAGACCCTTCTGACTGATGTGGGGGTGGGGGGGGGTGCGGAAGATGAAGAAAGGAAGAGGCGGAGACAGTGGGCTGTGGGAGAGCTGGGAAGGGGAGGGGAAACAGGGAGAAAGCAAGGACTACCTGAAATTGGAGAAGTCAATGTTCATACTGCTATTTCAGGTAGTCCTTGCTTTCTCCCTCTTTCCCCTCCCTTTCCCAGCTTTCCCACAGCCCACTGTCTCCGTCTCTTCCTTTCTTCTCCCCCCCCCCCCACACATCAGTCTGAGGAAGCGTCTCGACCCGAAACGTCACCTATTCCTTCGCCCCCATAGATGCTGCCTCACCCACTGAGTTTCTCCAGCACTTTTGTCTACCATTGGTGTCTAAACCCATGACTGTAAGCTTCAGGGAAAAGCATCTGCTGACTTTGCCTGGTCTCGTTATGTGACTCTAGGCCCCCAGTCATGAGGCCGACCCTTATCAGCTCTGAAATGGCCCAGGGAAACATCCAGTTCAAAAGCGGTTGTAGACGGGAAATAAATGTTAGTTCACTTCACTTGCACCTCCTCCAACCTCATCTACTGTATCCACTGTTCAAGGTGTGGACTCTAATACATCTGCGAGACCAAACGTAGACTGGGCGATCGTTTCGCTGAACACCTTCGCTTAGTCTGCCTGGACCAACATGATCTCCCGGTTGCCAAATACTTCAATTCCCCATCCCATTCCCACACTGACCTGTCTGTCCTGGACCTCCTCCACTGTCAGAGTGAGATGAAACACAAATTGGGGGAACAGCATCTCATATTTCACTTGGACAGCTTACAACCCAGCAGTATGAATATTGATTTCATGAATTGTTTCCATGTCCCAGCTACACTAGTCCCACCTGCCTGTGTTTGGCCCACATCCTTCCAACCCTGTCCTAACAATGTACCTGTCCAACTGTTTCTTAAATATTCAGATAGTCCCAGCCTCAACTACCTCCTCTGGCAGCTCACTCCATACACCCACCACCCTCTGTGTGGAAAAGTTACCCCTCAGATTCCAATTCAATCTTTTCCCCTTCACCTTGAACCTATGTCCTCTGGTCCTCGATTTCCCTACTCTGGGCAAAAGAATCTGTGCATCTACCCGATCGATACCTCTCATGATTGTGTATCCCTCTGTAATGTCATCCTCCTGCGCTCCAAGGATTAGAGTTCCAGCCTACGCAACCTCTCCCATTAGCCGACCCTGATACCCTGGCAACATCCTTATAAATCTTCTCTGTACCCTTTCCAGCTTGTTGGCATCTTCCCAATAACATTGTGCCCAGAACTGAACACAATACTGTAAATGTGGTCCCATCAATGACATATAATAGACAATAGGTGCAGGAGTAGGCCATTCGGCCTTTCGAGCCAGCACCGCCATTCAATGTGATCATGGCTGATCATCCACAATGAGTAGCCCATTCCTGCCTCCTCCCCATATCCCCTGATTCTGCTATCTTTAAGAGCCCTATCTAGCTCTCTCTTGAAACTATCCAGAGAACCTGCCTCCACCTAAGGGAGAGAATTCGAACATGACCTCTCAACTTCTATAGTCAATACTCTGACTGATGAAACCCAATGTGTCAAAAGTCTTTTTGACCACCATATCTACCTGCGACTCCGCCTTCAAGGAACTGTACTCCTAGATCCCTCTGCTCTACAACACTCCCCGGAGGCCTACCATTGTCTGGTCATGTCCCCAATGTCTTTTCCCCGAGGTGTGTTCCTCCAATACCCGGCCCCATGGGCTTTCCTGCAATGTCTGGCCCTCGGACTTACGCCATTTGGATCAGGTGCTGGTGTTGACTTCTCATTATCTGTTGTATCCTATTCTGAACCTGTCCATGATGCGTTTTAGCCCAATATCTGGTGTATTTGGTGCACTCATAGAGTCATAGATTAATAGTGTAGAAACAGGCCCTTCGGCCCAACACGCCCACACCGGCCAACAATGTCCCACCTACCCTAGTCCCACTTGCCTGCACTTGGTCCATATCCCTCCAAACCTGTCCTATCCATGTACCTGTCCATGAAGAAATATATACCAAGATTTCAGAGCATAATGATAGACCCACTGGAAGAAGCAATGAATATTAAGGCAGACTCACAAAAATTAATATCATATCTATATAATAGTATTCTAAACAGAGAATTGCCGAGGCAATTAGAGAAGACTGGGAAAAACAGAAAAAATTAAAGAAACACTGGGAAAAAGAATTAATAAACATTTCCAAAGAAACATGGGAAAAGTATTTGATATATATACATAAATGTTCGATAATATTATTCAAAAAACTAGGTTGAATAAATTCTATCCAAATATTTCTCCCATCTGTGACAAATATCTTTCTCAAAATGCCAATAATCACACACTCTTTTATTTCTTGCACAAAACTTCATAAATATTGGTGTGATATATTTGATATATTCACTAGTCTACTTAAGATAAAAATGGAACCTAATACTGAAATGATTATATTCAGAGTAATGGGAGATGGGAACAAATTAAATATACCCCAAAATTCATTTTTAATTATGGTTTAATAACAGCAAAAAAACATACTTAAATTTTGGAAAAATGCTACTATACCAACATTTAAAATGTGGATCAGTAATATGTTGGACACAGCCCACCTGGAATAAATGAGACTCCTCCTAATAGACAAACAAGACCAATTCTTAACGAGTGGGTCTCCATTTATTGATTTCTTGTATTCATGTATCGAAAAATTAAAAGTTTCAGGTATGGGTGAAAGATGATCAACAATATAAAAAATCATCCCCTTGTGGCGAGTGGATAATCTCCCTCCTGCTTCACTTTCCTACTTATTTCTATTCCTCACTATCTCTTTTTTTTTTCCACACACACTAGACTTTCCCCTATTCTTTACTATCTCTTTCTCTCTTATCTCTCTCTTTAAAAAAAAAAGGAAGTTGTACAGAGAATGTATTATGTTAACATAATTTTGGGAACCTGTAAAAAGGTACCACTGTATTGTACTTCTAATAACTAAAATCCATGTTCCTGTCCAGCTATTTCTTAAACAATGGACTACCTCCTTTGGCAGCTTGTTCCATACAACCACTATGTGAAAAAGTTACCCCTCGGATTCCTTTTAAATCTTTTCCCCTTCACCTTGAACCCATGTCCACTGGTCCTCGATTCCCCTACTCTGGGTAAAAGACTCTGCATCTACCCAATCTATTCCTCTTATGATTTTGTACACCTCTATAATATCATCCCTCATCCTCCAACACTCCATAGAATAGAGACCCAGTCTACTCAACCTCTCCCTGTAGCTCACACCCTCGAGTCCTGGCAACATCCTCGTAAAGTCCTGGCAACATCCTCAGCTGAAGTTCCTAAAGTGATGAGTAAAGTGATGGTCAACTACAAACATTTCATGTTCTTGTTATTTTCTTTTATTTATGTATCTAATTTCATATGAAAACATGCAGTTCAGCAGAAAAATTAAAAAATAAGCTGCAGCCAATGAGTTAAACAACATCTGCTTTACAAAATCTGATTGAGCAAGTCCCCAAGTATCGGCCCCTCCTCCACCACATTGCTTCCTGTTTCTTTTCCCCTCTCCATGCCCCCTTCTTGCTCCACAATATCAGCGCATCCCTCCCCCTCCCACACTCCCCTCTTCTCCTTCACTCATCACATTCCCATCCCCTTCTCCCCTTTCCCAAACATGAATCCTGCCTTCCTCTCCCACTGCTGCATGCCACCCAATCAAGTGTCTCATACCCTGACATTTTCCCACTGTCATGTCCTATCCTGCCCCCCCCCACTCGCCTCACCCCCCTCAGTCCCAACCAGTTTCTTCCCCAGCATCCCCAGTGCATTTCCAAGTTTATCTCCTGTAATGAGCGTTTGCAGTGCAGTAGCCTCAGATTGCCGAGTGAGTGAGTGAAAGACAGGGAGACTCCATTTGTCAACGTCAACAGCTGCATGGTGATCTCTTGAGTGAATGTGACGTGTGTGTCGGCTGGTCATTGTTGCACCTGTAATATACACAGGAAAGTTAGATATTGTGTGTGACAAGGTGCAGCACAGATGGTGATCTGCAGGGACAGGCAAACTAAATAACAGACAGTCTGTCCTTAACCTCAGAGATGGACCCTCAAGGACAGGGGGTCTGCATCTTTTTTCAGACCCTCGAGGATTGGTGGTCTGTGCATGTTTGTAGGAGATGGACCCTCATGGACAGGTGGTCTTTCATTAGTGGTCCAGGTCAACTCTAAGGGATACACAGTCTGAATACCAGTTGTGGGCTGAAGAGAGGTTCCGTACTTGGGCTCAGGTTTCAGATACAGAGTACCCTGTTAGTTGTAGTTTAGTGATACAGCATGGAAACAAGCCCTTCAGCCCACCGAGACTGCGCCAACCAGCGATCCCTGCACATCAACACTTCTCTACACACATTAGGGGCAATGTTTTACATTTACACCAAGCCAATTATCCTACAAACCTGTACATCTTTAGAGTTTGGGAGGAAACCCGAAGATGTCGGAGAAAACGCACGCAGGTCACGGGGAGAACGTACAAACTCCGTACAGACAGCACCCATTGTCAGGATGGAAGCCGGATCTCTGGCGCTGTAAGGCAGCAGCTCTATTGCTGTGCCACCGTGCCACCCAACATTTGAAATGAATACAACGTTTGTTTGATTTCCTTTTTTGAGCCCAGGGTCATTGCCCCAAATACCCAGCTTTCAATGAATGTGTGCTGTATCAAGGCTCAGAGGACAGGAGTAAAGAGGAAACTTTCAAAGACCAGGGGGATGTGAAGGGTCCCATAGAAATATAGAAAATAGGTGCAGGAGGAGGCCATTCAGCCCTTCGAGCCAGAACCGCCATTCATTGTGATCATGGCTGATCATCGCCAATCAATAACCTGTTCCTGCCCTCTCCCCATTCCCCTGACTCCACTAGCCCCTAGAGCTCTATCTAACTCTCTCTAAAATCCATCCAGTGATTTGGTCTCCACTGCCCTCTGTGGCAGGGATTTACACAAATTCACAACACTCTGGGTGAAAAAGTTGTTTCTCACCTCAGTCTTAAATGGCCTCCCCTTTATTCTAAGACTGTGGCCCCTGGTTCTGGACTCACCCAACATTGGGAACATTTTTCCTGCATCTAGCTTGTCCAGTCCTTTTATAATTTTATATGTTTCTATAAGATCCCCCTCATCCTTCTAAACTTTAGTGAATACAAGCCTAGCCTTTTCAATCTTTCCTCATATGACAGTCCCGTCATCCCAGGGATCAATATCGTGAACCTACACTGCACTGCCTCAATCACAAGGATGTCCTTCCTCAAATTAGGAGCCCAAAACTGTACACAATACTCCAGATGTGTATTTAAAGAAGCCTTTTTAAGGAATAGTTTACCACAATCTTTTTATGAAGCTTCTATTTCTTTAATTCTTAAAAAGATAAAGACCCTACTGAAGTGACATCATATAGACCTATATCAATGTTAAATGTAGATTTCAAAATTCTTTCCAAAATATTAGCTATGAGATTGGAAAAGATTTTACCGCAAATTATCTCTGAATATCAGACAGGTTTTATTAAAAATCGTTACTCATACTTTAACGTTAGGAGATTAATGAATATTGTATATACAGCATCTAATAAAACCCCAGAATGTGTCATCTCACTTGATGCCGAGAAGGCGTTTGATAGTTGACTGGGAAAACTTATTCAATACACTTGAAAATATAAGATTGGTCTAAAATTTGGATCAAGCTGATATATCTCATGCCTCAGGCTTCTGTATTTACTAATAATCAGAGATCCCCTTTTTTCAGGCTCTTTCGAGGTACTAGACAGGGCTGTCCCTAAGTCCTTTACTATTTGATATTGCTTTGGACCAGACACTTTTCGTAATTCGGAATTTGTCGGCCTTCGGAATGGAAATTTTTACATAAGATATCTCTTGGCTGATCTCAGTGGTAGAGTGCGCGGCTCATATCCGCAAGGTCACGAGTTTGCGCCTTGAACCCGGCAGTTCCTCGGTCGCGAGTTTGAGTCTTCAATGTAGTTTTTTCTTGCAGAATAAATGTCTGTATGAAATGCAGTGTGTTGAATTATTCCTGAATTTGTAGCACAGCATTGCATTGGGGGTTCAGTATGATGTGGATAGAGAACATGCAGTGTGCTTATGCTGGCAAACAGGAAGCAAAGAGAGTAGGAGTAAACGGGTCCTTTTTCACAAATGGCAGGCCAGGTAGGCATACCCTGACTAGTTCCCCTTTCTTCCAGGTACCGGAGGTTCCGCTGTCACCTCTACGGGGTTGGGATCCCCAGCTATTTTGTCATATATATTAATGATCTGGGTGAAGGAATGTGAAGGCAATATCTCCAAGTTTGCGGATGACACTAAGCTAGGGGGCAGTGTTAGCTGTGAGGAGGATGCCTGTCTCCCTGTCCCTGGGATATAGGTGACTCAACAGACATAGGCCTGGGTGAGTGGGCAAAGTTTGTCAGATGATGGGCCGCTACGGCGACAAATGTGAGTTTGCCCACCATTTTGGTGGCAAAAACAAGAAAAAAAAGACGACTATTCAGTTGGGTGGCCGATTAGGAAAAGGGGCTTGCAGCGAGACCTGGGTGTCATGGTGTCACCATGATTGAAAGTAGGCATGCAGGGGCGAGCTGCCACTTGCAGCGGCGATAGCGGGAGCGAAGGCTGGGTGACTGGATGTTAGTTTTCATAGCAAAAGGATTTGAGTATAGGAGCAGGGAGGTTCTACTGCAGTTGTACAGGGTCTTGGTGAGGCCACACCTGGAGTATTGGGTACAGTTTTGGTCTCCAAATCTGAGGAAGGACATTATTGCCATCGAGGGAGTGCAGAGAAGGTTCACCAGACTGATTCCTGGGATGTCAGGACTGTCTTATGAAGAAAGACTGGATAGACTTGGTTTATACTCTCTAGAATTTAGGAGACTGAGAGGGGATCTTATAGAAACTTACAAAATTCTTAAGGGGTTGGACAGGCTAGATACAGGAAGATTGTTCCTGATGTTGGGGAAGTCCAGGAGCAAGGGGCACAGCTTAAGGATAAGGGGGATATCCTTTAAAACCGAGATGAGAAGAACTTTTTTCACACAGAGAGTGGTGAATCTCTGGAACTATCTGCCACAGAGGGTAGTTGAGGCCAATTCATTGGCTATTTTTAAGAGGGAGTTAGATGTGGCCCTTGTGGCTAAGGGGATCAGAGGGTATGGAGAGAAGGCAGGTACGGGATACTGAGTTGGATGATCAGCCATGATCCCCTTGATATTTTTGTATGTCCGCTCGAAGGGCCGAATGGCTCTTGATGCAGATGATCTGTTATTACTTATTTCTAACCACGAGAAATCTATTCCGGCAATAGTAGAATTACTCAATCAATTTAGTAGTTTTTCTGGTTTTAAATTAAATCTTAGTAATAGTAAGCTTTTTCCATTAAATAATCTTGTTTCGAGTTATGGACAGTTTCCATTTAGATTGACTACCGAAAGTTTTACTTATTTAGGTATTAAGATCACCATGAAACACAAGGATTTATTTAAAGCTAATTTTATGCCTTTAATTGACCATATTAAACATCAGTTTACTAAATGGTCACCAATGTCCTTATCCTTAATTGGCCGAATCAATGCTATTAAAATGTTCATTTTACCTAAATGTCTGTATTTATTTCAGACGATACCAATTTTTATTACAAAATCTTTCTTCGATATTATAGACTCCAAAATTCCTTCATATATATGGCAGAATAAAAATCCCAGACTAGGTAAAAATACTTACAGAAATCAAAAAAAGGTGGTGGTTTGGCACTGCCGAACCTTAGACTTTACAACTGGGCAGTCAATGTTCGTTATTTAACATTTTGGTCAAAAGATTTAAAAGATACACAATGCCCAGGATGGATAAACCTAGAACGTGGTTCCTTACAAGGGCTATCATTGGCTTCTATTCTAGGAGCCTTGTTACCTTTTACAATTACGAGATTGAATAAATATACGACAATAATAAAACATACGTTCCGAATATGGTTTCAATTTCGTACGTTTTTTGGACTAAATGATTTTATCTTATCGAGTCCTATTTTATCCAATTTTCTCTTCCAACGATCTAGTACTGATCAAGTCTTTTTGTTATGGAAAAGGAAGGGATTAGTAGCTTTTCGTGATTTGTTTTTGGAGGGTTGTTTTATGTCTTTCGAACAACTCTCCAATAAATATAACTTACCTAATTCATACTTTTTTAGATATTTACAAATTAGACATTTTTTGAAGGCTACTCTACCCCTATTTCCGCTACCATGTCGATCCGAAATTTTGAAAAACATTTTACAGTTGAACCCTTATCAGAAAGGTTTAATAACAACTATTTATGAGTTGATTTTGAAATTACAAATAGATACATTTGATTAAATTAAGAATGACTGGGAAAGAGAACTCCAAATTTCTTTATCTATAGAGAAATGGGAGAGCATTCTTCAATTAGTTAATACCTCTTCAATGTGTGCAAGACACGCTTTGATACAATTCAAGGTGGTTCACAGAGCTCATATGTCAAAAGATAAGTTAGCTCGTTTTTATATAAATCCTACAGAGATTCCTGCCATTACTGTTCCACTGTCATTCCTGCTAGGACCCCTCTCCAGTCTACCTTGCCCAGCTCCTCTCTCATGGCTTCATAGTCCCCTTTGTTCAACTGCATCACTGACACTTCCGATTTAACCTTCTCCTTAAAATTAATCATATTATGATCATTACCTCCAAACGGTTCCTTTATCTCTAGTTCTCCTATCAAATCTGGTTCATTGGACAACACTAAATCCAGAATTGCCTTTTCTCTGGTCGGCTCCAATAGAAGCTACTCTAAGAATCCATCTCAGAGGCACTCTACAAACTCTCTTTCTTGGGGTCCTGAACCAACCTGATTTTCCCAGTCTACCTGAATATTGAAATCCCCCATCACAACAGTGGCATTACTTTTGTTACATGCCAGTTTTAACTCCTGCTGCAACTTACACCCTGCATCCAGGCTATTATTTGGGGGTCTGCAGATAACACCAATTAGTGTCTTCTTGCCTTTGCAATTCCTCAACTCCCTTGGAAGGAACTGAATTCCATCCCTCACCAGCAGAGCTACCCCCCTCCTCTGCCCACCTGCCTGTCCTTTCTATAGGATGTATAACCCTGAATATTAAGTTCCCAGGCCCGATCCTCCTGCAGCCACTTCTCAGTAATCACCACAATGTCAAATCTACCAACCTCTAACTGAGCCTCAACCTCATCTACTTTACCTCTTATACTTCGCGCATTGATATACAATACTTACGCAAGTCTCCTTTCACATCGATCCCTATTACACTTGGCCATACTCTCCTATCCCTTTACTCCCTTTCCCTTTAACTCCGGCCCTGACTATCCCATTTGACACCCCCCCCCCCCCTTGTCCCAGACTGCATCATCTGTTGGCCGTGGTGTGGTGAGGATTGAAGAGTCAGAGAACACAGTGTAGTGAGGAATGGACGGTCACAGTGTGGGGGGGGGTCACAAAGTATCTTTGTCGTTGGTCATTGTTACCTTGACAACGGTAACAAAGGTACTGTAGAGGAAACTGATAATGAACAGGATGGCTAAGGCAGCAACTGTGAGCACATTGTCATCTCCATCCAAGTCCCCCGGCTCCTCCTCCTTCCCTTCTTCTCCTGTCAAGTCTGTCCCGGCTTCAGGACAAATGAGAAGGTGAGACAGTTAGTTTGCCGCCGATGTTTTGCGAAGATCAACAACGTGTGAATAAAATGAAGACAACAGGAGGACAGGAAGACAGGAGGCTTGGGTCAGTTCCACCGTTCAATGGTATGTGGAGATCTATTACCAGCTCCACTGAGCTGACTTTCCCCCACATCCATTATCATCTCATATAGTCAAACTCTGCAATCTCAGATTTAAAATCATCTTCAGATCTGGAACCAAATGCTAACTTTGGAAGGCAATTCCAAACTTCCATGAACCTCTGATAGACACAAAAAGCTGTAATAACTGAGAGGGGCAGGCAGTATCTCTGAAGAGAAGGAATTGGTGAGGTTTCAGGTCAAGACCCTTCTTCAGACGCCATGACCCACTTCCGTGTAGCATGGTTGCCTCTAACTTTTAGACCCTGTACTTTGTATAAAGTTGGATTTCCATAAATCAGGGAGATCATTTGTAATCCAGGGAGCACTGTATACAACAAAAAAATTAATTCCTCCTCATCTAGTTAGTTTAGTTTAGTCTTTTGTTGCGTGCTAACCAGTCAGCGGAAAGACAAAACATTATTACAAATGAGTCATTCACAGTGTATACATACATGATAACCGATTAACGTTTAGTGCAAGGTAAAACCAGTAAAGTCCGATCAAAGATAGTCCAAGGGTCTCCAGTGAGGGAGATAATAGTTCAGGACTGCTCCCTGGTTGTGATAGGATGATTCAGTTGCCTGATAACAGCTGGGAAGAAACTGTACTTGAATGTGGAGGTGTGTAAATAGATCACCCCAGGATAATCTATTCTGTTAGCTTGAATTAACTTTGTGAAAACATCAAACAAATATTCCTTTAGCCATCTAAATGACAACTTATTCAGCATCATGAAAGTAAGCGTGCAGGTAGGTACAGCAGGCAGTGAAGAAAGTGAATGGCATGTTGGCCTTCCTACCAAGAGGAGTTGAGTATAGGATCAAAGAGGTCCTTCTGCAGTTGTACAGGGCCCTAGTGAGACCACACTGGAGTATTGTGTATAGTTTTGTTCAAGTTCAAGTTCAAGTGAGTTTATTGTCATGTGTCCCTTTATAGGACAATGAAATTCTTGCTTTGCTTAAGCACACAGAAAATAGTAGGCATTTACTACAAAACAGATAAATGTGTCCATATATCATTGTGAGATTCAAAATCACAAACGCTTTTGAGACAAATTCAGGCAAAGAAGTGTTTTTATTAAGTTCATATTCTGCAGAATAGGTGCCTCTTCTCTGATGTCCCCTAGAGGCACACCGAGGATCGGGATGTCTTCTATCTTTATACATTTCTTTTCACTATTTTCACACCCATTGAGCTTCTTCCAATCATAACATAAAACCCAGATTCCCACGAGAACGTCGTGGAATGCCCACCCAAACTTCTACTGAAGTATTTCCTTTGCTACTTTTTATCTAGAATTTCTCTCTGTTCTTTATATCGTTACTTTCTATTCTACTAGCAGTCTGGCTTCTGCTGACATCTTATTTCTTTCTAAGTTATATTTTTCTATCCCTAGTCTAAATCAACCATGTCTATTAACTCTTTCCTCACAATCCATCCTTTTCTTTTTGCTACGCACCCTTGATTTACACTATCTCCTCCTTTTCTAATGCTAGCAGCAGATTCTTCACCTCCCTATCCTCCTCTCGTTGGTCATACTGTGTTCTGAAGGCCATTATGGTGGCAGCACTGTTCTTTGTCAGGGCTGTTTCTATCAATCGCTGAGCCAATCCCCGTACGCAGGGAATGATACAACATCCGAACAAACACAGTAACCCCACCATGACTATCACTGATGTTAGGGCTGATGTAAAGATGTGCTTCCATTTCCCAAACCAGGAGTCTAGAAACCAGGAGGTGCCTACTCCAGAGTTCTCAGCCAATTCGATAGACAGAGAGGTGAGACCTGCTAGGGCTCTTGACACTGACCCATCCGGAGCAGTGTTGTTGGGGATGAATGTGCAACATTGTTCGCCAAACATTACACATACCCCTCCCTTCTCAGCCAGTGGCATGTCCAAGGCCATGCGATTTTTGCCAGGCCATTTGGCTGGTTGCTGTCAGTTGTTCCGCTAATCCTTCAACTGCATCTCGAGTGTAATTTATAAAGCGTTGTTGATTGTAGTATAAGTAGTTGATCCAGTCCACATTTTTATTAATTGTGGACCACCAGAAGAGTATGGACTCAAAGCCCGCAGCTATCTGATTTCTGGCTTTAAATTCATCGGGTACCCCTCTTGGCACCCCTATCGCATCTATATAGATGTGTGTGTCGAATGATCCTTTCACCTTTCTCTTTTGTCGCCGGCTTCCTTTATTGAGTTCTACAGCATGTTCTACTGCTATGGTGAAGGGCATCATCAGTTGTATGAGGGTACAGGTTCCCGTCCATGACCCTGGCAACCGGGGCCACAGGGTATTCTCCCCGCACCACCACCAGACATCGGCTCTACTGACTATCTGCTTTCTCAGCCAGGAGCTATTGAACATTGGCCCCTGTTCCTCAGCCGTTATGTTATACGTCTGATCGCAGTTGAGCACCTCCCCCTTGTCCTGTCCCTCTGGGTTATTTCTTGTATAGCACTCAAACCCCTCCTCCCCAAAAGGAATGGTAAATGGAGGAGGTCAAGAGTCTTCCCTTCGGCCCTTCGTATTGTTGTTGCTGGTCGGAAATAGGTAATGATAACTCTGGCATATTGCATTTTTTGGTAAGAGGGGATTCGTGAATAGCTGTAGTATACATGTCATAGCCCTAGGTGTTCTATCCCAATTCAGGGGAAATGGTACTGGGACCAGCTGAGGCCTAGCTCCGGCACAGGCGTAACAATTAGTTTGTTGCATACTTCTGGCTGTGTACATCATCCAGGCAAGCCAGGTTTTGGCTCCTTTTCCCCCTGTTGGTATTCCCTTCTCATATAACTGCCTTAATCCTGTTTCTCTTGCTACTATTATTATCTTCAGATCCTTCGACTCATTTTCCCTGATGACATTGCTGACTACTGGTGGTGCTGGTGTTGCCCCGGGATCCCTATTCTGACTGTCATCTATCTTGAACACCTCCCCCCTATCCTCGTATCTTCCCATCTTTCCATATCGCTTCACTTCTATCTCAAACTTCAGACATGCGTCCTTCCCTGTTTTATCTGCACATATCCAATACCTACCACTTTCCTGTATTTGGACACTCTGTATGCTCACATATACGCGTCCTGGCAATTTCTCGTTTGGGTTTTGATATACTTTCCACCTATCAGTTTGATAGGTGGTCCAATGCCACCCATATTTTGATGAAGTAAACACCGCATGCCAATCTTTACAGGGATGGGTGCATACATACATTCTATAGCCGCACCACCATTTTCCTTTACATACATCAAATGGGATGGTGGTGGACCTTCTATTCTGTGGTATTGTGATTTTTATGCATGTTACATTACTTACAAGTTGGGTAACCACCCAACACACGATCCACCGAAACACAAAATCTTCATTTTTCCTGCGGGTTCTTGGTAAATGTTAAAGTCAATGGTTCCTCTCCTTTGCGCACAGTCCACGGGCTGATATCATCTGGTGGGGCCTCCACAGGACCCTTAACCCGGCTTGCGTGTGTCCACCCTTTCTCTTTTGTTCGTACTGCTGTCTCGGTGATTAGTAACACCAGGTAGGGTCCAGTCCACTTAGGTTGCAGCTTTTCTTCTTTCCACGTTTTTATTAATACCCAGTCTCCAGCCTTGACTAAGTGAATCGGGAAGTCCAGTGGTGGGCTCTGGGCCGGCAATCCTTTAATTTTTAGTTCTGCAAGAGATTGGGACACTGCCAGTAAATAGTTCCTCAGGAACACATCGTCCCCTTGTATTGTTGGGACTCCTTCTATCTTCCCTAAGTATGGGAGCCCGAATAACATTTCATATGGTGATATCCCTATGTCTTTTCGAGGTGCCGTTTGGATTCTCAACAGGGCTATCGGGAGGCACTTAGTCCAGGGGAGTCTCGTTTCCTCTATCAACTTGGTGATTTGGGTCTTTAAGGTGCCATTCATTCTTTCCACCTTTCCTGAGCTCTGGGGATGCCATGGTGTATGCAATTTCCATTCTATTCCCAGTGCTTCATATATCATTTCATGTGTTTTGGAGGCAAAATGGATCCCTCTATCTGAATCTGTTGTTTCCACAATCCCATATGACCATATAACATATAACCATATAACAATTACAGCACGGAAACAGGCCATCTCGGCCCTACAAGTCCGTGCCGAACAACTTTTTTTCCCTTAGTCCCACCTGCCTGCACTCATACCATAACCCTCCATTCCCTTCTCATCCATATGCCTATCCAATTTATTTTTAAATGATACCAATGAACCTGCCTCCACCACTTCCACTGGAAGCTCATTCCACACCGCTACCACTCTCTGAGTAAAGAAGTTCCCACTCATATTACCCCTAAACTTCTGTCCCTTAATTCTGAAGTCATGTCCTCGTGTTTGAATCTTCCCTATTCTCAAAGGGAAAAGCTTGTCCACATCAACTCTGTCTATCCCTCTCATCATTTTGAAGACCTCTATCAAGTCCCCCCTTAACCTTCTGCGCTCCAGAGAATAAAGACCTAACTTATTCAACCTATCTCTGCAACTTAGTTGTTGAAACCCAGGCAACATTCTAGTAAATTTTCCTCTGTACTCTCTCTATTTTGTTGACATCCTTCCTATAATTGGGCGACCAAAATTGTACACCATACTCCAGATTTGGTCTCACCAATGCCTTGTACAATTTTAACATTACATCCCAGCTTCTATACTCAATGCTCTGATTTATAAAGGCTAGCATACCAAAAGCTTTCTTTACCACCCTATCTATATGAAGGAACCTTCAAGGAACTATGTACGGTTATCTGGGTATAATTTGTTCTAATAATATCTTGGCTACCGCCTGTGAGGTGGCAGTTGCTGTGGGGAATGCCTCTACCCATCTGGTGAAATGGTCCACTACCACTAACAGGTACTTCCATCTTTGTACCCGGGGCAGCTCGGTAAAATCTATCTGTATTCTTTGGAAGGGCCTAACTGCTAATGGTTGTCCTCCTCCTGGGGCTGCTCTCATGAGTTTCTTATTAATTCGCTGACATATTACACAGCCCCTTATGACTTGTTTGGCCATGGTAAACATCCCACAGCAAGCGTAGGTTCTGAGGAGGGTGTCACAGAGGGCTTGTGTTCCCCAATGGCTTTGTCCATGTAATTAGTGACTTCATTTCTACCATCTGTTCTGTGGCTGCTCTTTTTGCAACCTCATCCACTGCCCTATTTCCTCTAGCCTCCAGGGTGTTACCCTTCTGATGCCCTGCCACATGTGCTATGGCTATTCGTTTTGGTTTTTGCAAGGCTTCCAGTGTCTGTCCTACCAATTGCTCATGCGCTAATTCTTTACCTCGAGTTGTTATCATTCCTCACTCTTTCCAGATCTTCCCAAAGGTGTGTACTACTTCAAAAGCGTATTTTGAATCGATATATACTGTTCCTTCCTTCCTGTCCAATAATTCTAAAGCTCTCATTAATGCATATAATTCACAAGATTGAGCTGACCAGGCAGCCTGCCGCTTTCAATTTCCTCCATAGTTTCCCCGTTCACTATACCCTACCCACTATGTCTTTTTCTATCTATGCACCTGGAGGATCCATCTATAAACCACCGGCTGCCCTCAGCCAGAGGTTGCTCTTCTAAGTCTTCTCTACTTTTTGTCTGTAAATCTATTATTTCACTACAGCAGTGTACTGGGCCCTCTTCCTTGTCACCCTGTTTCTCTGCTGGATACAGGAATTGGGACGGGTTAAGGTTCTTATCCGTAATTATCATCAAATCGTCTTTTTCCATCAGGATGGCCTCATACTTTAAAAGTCTAGTCTGTTAACCATTTGTTGGATTTCTGAGTGAGTATGGTTCTTACTGTGTGTGGTGTAGAAACAACCAGAGTGCCTCCAAAGGTTAATTTCCTACTCTCTTCCACCAATATTGCGGTAGCTGCTACCGCTTGTATGCATCCCGGCCATCCCCTGGAGACTGGATCTAATATTCGAGAGGAAGGCCACTGGCTGTCGATTTCCCCCTCTTTTCTGGGTGAGTGCCACCCCCTTGTCTGAATTTACAAACAGGTGGAAAGGTTGTTCTACTGTTCTTTAATTTCCCAAATTCAACCTCCTGTTCTGGGGTCCACTGAACTTTGTCTTTTTCTTCTCCCAATTTATCATACAGGAATTTTACTTGTCTGGAGTAATCATCTATCCACAGTCGACAGTATCCTATCAATCCCAGGCATTTTCGGATCTCTTTCTTATTCTTTGGTAGTGGTACTCCCGTTATCCCAGCTATCCTTTCGGGGTTTATTCATCTCTTTCCTCCACTTATCTGATGTCCCAGATATTTTACCTCTTGTTTCACAAATTGAAGCTTGTTACGGGACACTCTTAACCCCTTCCTTCCCAAGAAGTTTAACAGGCTTATCGTGGCGTCCCTTACTTCCTCTTCCATCTCTCCTGACAAAAGGAGGTCATCCACATACTGTAATAGTTGCGTTTCCCCGTCACCTGAGAAATCCTCCAATACCTGCTCTAAAATTTGGCCGAATAAATTTGGTGATTCTGTAAAACCTTGAGGGAGCACCGCCCACCGGAATTGTTGCTTTCGCCCGGTTTTTAGGTTTTCCCACTCAAAGGCGACTAAGTCTCTACTCTCTGTTGCCAGCGGACAGCTCCAGAAGGCATCCTTTAAATCTACCACACTAAACCATTTGTGGCTTGGGGGTATCCGTCCCATGATGGTGTAAGGGTTAGGCACTACCGGGTGTCGGGCTTGGACCACCTTGTTCAGTTCCCTCAAGTCCTGTACAAGTCTAAACGTCCCGTCGGTCTTTCTGACTGGTAGGATCGGAGTATTGTAGGGGGACATACATGGTTCCAATAACCCGTCCTCTAATAAATTCTCAATGATTGGTTGTAAGCATTTTTGTCCCTCGGTCGAAATGGGGTACTGTCTTACTCGTACTATGTCTGCACCATCTTTTAATGCTATTTGAAGAGGGGGTATTTGCAAACCTCCTCTGTTTCCTTCCTTGGCCCATACTTGATCATTAATTCTTTGCTCATCCACCTCTCTTAGAGCATACAGCTGAACCACTATTCTTCCTTCTATCGGTGCTGTACCTATTCCCAATTGTTCAGATTCAGATTCAGATTCAGATTCAATTTTAATTGTCATTGTCAGTGTACAGTACAGAGACAACGAAATGCATTGGAGACAACGATTGTATTTGGAAATCCCTGCCCATTAAATTTACACCAGCCTGAGGGACTAAGATCAGGTCCTCTACTGCCTCCCGGTGTTCATACCTTACATTTACTCCTCCTATCTCGGGAGCTACCATCACAGTTCCCCCAACCCCGGTCATTTTTATTCTCCCTTGTCCTGCCTCCATACCTGCGGGTACTTTGATTACACTTGATCGCTCCGCTCCTGAATCTACCATAAACACCATATCCTCTCCCTGGGGTCCTATCTTTAAATTTACCAGAGGTTCCCTTCTGTAGCCCCCTAACCCCAGGGACGGGAACCCCTGACCCCCCTATTCATTTTCCATCATTCTGTACGTGCAGAACTCCGCTACAAGCTCAGGGCATTCCCGTTTGAAGTGTCCTTCTCTGTTACAATAATAACATCTTATAGGTCCCACCCTCCAATGTGGTTCCGTATTTGTCTCTTGCCGACCCCTGCCGTATCCTTCTCCCTCTCTTCTGCCGTATCCTTCTCCCTCTCTTCTGCCGTATCCTTCTCCCTCTCTTCTGCCGTATCCTTCTCCCTCTCTTCTGCCGTATCTGCCGTATCCTTCTCCCTCTCTTCTGCCATATCCTTCTCCCTCTCTTCCATATCCTTCTCCCTCTCTTCTGCCATATCCTTCTCCCTCTCTTCTGCCATATCCTTCTCCCTCTCTTCTGCCATATCCTTCTCCCTCTCTTCTGCCGTATCTTCTGCCATATCCTCTTCTATCTCTACCTCGGGAGTAATTCCCTCTCCATCCTGTACCTACCTGTTCCTTAACATCTACCACTCGCTTTACAGCCTGCATCATAATCAGTGCCTTCCCCTTCTGTTTTATCTCATCTCTCCACACCTACACTTTCTGGGCCTCTGTAAGCAACTGAGGTAGTGGTTTCTCATTCCAGTCATCCATCTTTTCTAATTTCTTCCTCACATCAGACCAGGATTTGGTCACAAAATTGGCCCTAAGCAATTGTTGTCCTGCCCCTGAGTCCGGGTCTATTCCGGAATACTGTTGCATGTTCTTCCTGAGTCTCTGAAGGAACACTGTCGGGGCCTCATCTTTCTGCTGTCCATTCTCAAATGCTCGTTCGAAATTCTGTCCTTTGGGTATTGCCTCTCTTATCCCTTTTATAATTATATCCCGCAGGTCCTTCATATTCCCTCATCCTGCTGCTGTTCCCTTGTCCCAATCTAGCTCTTGTACTGGGAATTTATCTGTTGCCGCCGCATTCTGCTGCCCTGGAGGGTTCTCCTGTTCCCACTTTTTCATTGCTGCTGCCCTAATCATTTGCCTCTCCTCTGATGTGAAGAGATTCCCCATAATGGCCATCAACTACTCCCATGTATAAGTGTTTGGCCCAAGGAATTGATCTAACTGCTCTGCCAGACCTAAAGGATCCCCTAGGAGGCTTTTCATTTCTTTCTTGAAATTCCTCACTTCAGTACTAGTTAAGGGGACATTAACAAACCCCATTCCCCCTTGGGGTCCTCCCATGGGTACCTCTCTTAGGGATCTAATTTTTACCGATCTTCTTTTTACTCTGTCTGACCCTCTGACTCCCTCTCCTGGTGACGGGGGATTTAATTCATCTACCCCGACCGCCTCCTGTCTCTTTATTCCCTTTTCTTTCTCACTCCTGGGGTCTGGTAGGTCACTGTCGGTGTCATCACTGTCAGTAACATCATCATTAAATTCTTGTTTTACCCTGACCTTTCTCTTTACCACCAGAGCGGACCCGGGTGTCACCTCTTCCACTCCCGTCGCCACGAGTGGGGGAGGGGGTTGAATTGGCGGCGCTACTTCGGGTAATTGATGTACATAGGGAGGAGCTAGGTTCTCCAGTAAATTCCATGAGGATGCAGAGGAATTTGACTGTTCAACCTCTTCTTTTAATTTCAACAGATTACATCCCGTTTCCCATACCGCGGCATACATGGTTTCTTCTATCATTGGATTGGGTTTATTTTTCACATATACATTCAATGCCTGCTGTACCCAATCCTCATCTGACCCATCCTCTGGCCACCAGATCAAAGCTCCTTTTATCGGGTGTTTTGGCCTTTCAAAATAACAATACCTTATCATTGTTGTCTTCTCCAACCCCTGGGTATTTCCTGCCCCCCAGCGGTTCAGCATTCGCCCCAACGGACTATTGGGCAGAATGCGGGGATTTGGCTTACGGCCTTTCCCCTCCCTTTCAGGTTTTTCATTTACATTTCCCATTCTCTCGATCGGAATTCCTCTCCGATCTCTTATCAAATTGCCCAGGTAATACTATAATAGTCAAAGTTTCTTACCGGGGTCTATGCACTGAATCACTCGATTGATTTTTCGCGATCTCCTATCACTCTCACTTCTTTGCCGAGTCTCTGTTTGGTCCGGATACTACTGCTCAAACAGCTGACGGCAAGCAAGGAGTCTGAGACCGCTGAACTCAGCAGGGTGCACCTTCCCTTCGTCCGTCTACTCCCGTCAGCTGTCCAAAGTATTTGATCCCGGAAACCGAGCCCCCAAGTTGTGAGATTCAAAATCACAAACGCTTTTGAGACAAATTCAGGCAAAGAAGTGTTTTTATTAAGTTCATATTCTGCAGAATAGGTGCCTCTTCTCTGATGTCCCCTAGAGGCACACCGAGGATCGGGATGTCTTCTATCTTTATACATTTCTTTTCACTATTTTCACACCCATTGAGCTTCTTCCAATCATAACATAAAACCCAGATTCCCACAAGAACGTTGTGGAACGCCCACCCAAACTTCTACTGAAGTATTTCTATTGCTACTTTTTATCTAGAATTTCTCTCTGTCCTTTATATCGTTACTTTCTATTCTACTAGCAGTCTGGCTTCTGCTGACATCTTATTTCTTTCTAAGTTATATTTTTCTATCTCTAGTCTAAATCAACCATGTCTATTAACTCTTTCCTCATAATCCATCCTTTTCTTTTTGCTACGCACCCTTGATTTATACTATCTCCTCCTTTTCTAATGCTAGCAGCAGATTCTTCACCTCCCTATCCTCCTCTCGTTGGTCATACTGTTTTCTGAAGGCCATTATGGTGGCAGCACTGTTCTTTGTCAGGGCTGTTTCTATCAATCGCTGAGCCAATCCCCGTACGCAGGGAATGATACAACATCCGAACAAACACAGTAACCCCACCATGACTATCACTGATGTTAGGGCTGATGTAAAGATGTGCTTCCATTTCCCAAACCAGGAGTCTAGAAACCCGGTCCAGGAGGTGTCTACTCCAGAGTTCTCAGCCAATTCGATAGACAGAGAGGTGAGACCTGCTAGGGCTCTTGACACTGTCCCATCCGGAGCAGTGTTGTTGGGGATGAATGTGCCCAAAAAAACTGAATAACACAATATATAAGACTAACCCAATTATATATGGTACAATAAGAATTTGGAAACAAATAAAATTATCTTTAAAATTAAGAAATCTATCACTGTTAATGCCAATTGCGAATAACCCTTTATTTAAACCATCTCTTATTGATAAGCCATATAACCAATGGGAAAGTCTCGGAATTAGAAGGATCGGGGATATGTACGAAATGGGAAACCTACTATCATTCCAACAACTACAATTAAAATTTAAATTGAAAAACAACCAATATTTTAAATATCTTCAGATTTGCGATTTCGTGAAAAAATATATACAAGGATATCAAAAAGTAACTCCTGACTTATTGGAAGAAGCAATGAATATTGAAGCTGACTGACAAAAATTAATATCATATTTATATAATAGTATTCTAAATATAGACCTACCATCGACAGAGGTACTTAGAGAAGAGTGGGAACGGGAACTAATGATAAAAATTATGAAAGCTTAAATGGGAAAAAAACCTGATATATATTCACAAATGTTCAATTAATGTAAGACATAATCTAATTCAATTTAAAATTGTACATAGATTATATTATTCAAAAACAAGATTGAACAAATTTTATCCAAATATATCCGCCACTTGTGATAAATGTCTAGCCCAAAAGGCAACTATAACACACTCCTTAGTTTCCTGCATAAAACTTTATAGATTTTGGAATGATATTTTTGAAATATTTACAAAATTATTCAGGACAAGAATGGAACCTAATACTGAAATGATTATATTTGGTGTAATGGAAGATGGGAATAAATTGAACACATCTCAAAATCTATTCCTTAACTATGGTTTAATACTAGCAAAAAATGTATACTTAAATTTTGGAAGTGTACATCAATACCAACGCTTAAAATGTGGGTTGCATTTATGTTGGACACCGCTCATCTTGAGGAAATGCGATTCCTCCTAATGGATAAATCAGACCAATTCATAACGAGTTGGTCTCCATTCGTCAATTTTTTGTAATCATATGGTGCAACACAATTGTAAAAAATAACTGTTTCAGGACTGGACGAGGGTTGGTCAAGATTATAAATAATGATCTCCTTTTCTTTTTTATTTTATTTTCTTTTCTCTATTTTCTCTCTCAACTTTCTTCATTTACTCGTTTTCTTTCTTCACACTATATATTTCACATCTTTCTATCCTTTACTATCTAACTTATTTTTCTTATTCTAATCTTTTTTCAATGTTACAAAAAAAAAAATAAGTTGTACATAAAATGTATTATGAAAATATATATTAGGCTCTTTGGTGCCATATGACTGGACTTACTTCTAATAAAATAAAATATTAAAAAAAAAAAAAAAACTCTTTCCTCACAATAGGAATTGAAAGAAATCAATGTTATGATTAATGACATAGTGCTTGGAGATTATGGCGATAGAAGCAGGACATCTCTGAAGTTTGGTGATCTACTTCCAGTGGACTAAAGGAATTTGATATGATAAATTATTTGGCTGCAGGAACAAACTGAAACACCTCCAATAATCTATATTCTATCCTATGGAGAGAAGGCAGGAAGGGGATACTGATTGTGGATGATCAACCATGATCACAGTGATTGGTGGTGCAGGCTCAAAGGGCCAAATGACCTGCTCCTGCACGATTCAGGTAATTGTCATATGACATCGTCTATTGTCTATAAAATGGAATCCAGAAAATGAAACAATGCATTGTTGCCAAGAGATGGTCTGTAATGTTCCGTTGCTGTGGGAGCATTAGGCCAGTTCAACAACCTGATGGGACAGTAGCTTTTTTCGAACTGGGAGTGTGGGACGTTTACACTTCTGTGGCTACTGTCGATGGTAACAGTGATAAGAGAGCACGGCTTATCCCTTTTCAGCTATTGGTTGAGCAGATTTAACCTGAACAACTTGGTATTCTTTACATCTTTATATTCTGAGACCTTTCCTTTAAAAGATCTTTCACGGGGAAGTGTTGCGACTATCTGCAGAAACTGCGTGACTTTGTAATCAATTCCCCTCGCAGTAGACAATAGCCTTCTTTGTCATCAGGAGGCTAAATTCAATCTGGAAATTGTCCGCTTGGGGAAAGATCATCAAATATTTTTATAAATTGTGACATTTGGATTGATACAGGTATTGTAATTTTCTTTTCCACTTACCTTGTATAGTACTGATAATTTACATAAGCAAGAAAATACAGCCATTAGAACACCCGCGCTCAGTGACTCCTCCCTCCAGTCAATCACGAGGGTTCGATTACCCTGAGCCACCACCAGGTTTCGCTACACTATGTTATTCCCCTTTTTCAAACACTCCCTACACATTAGTGGCAATTTTATGGAGGCCATTTACGGTAACCTAAAAAGCTGCATGTGTTTGGGATGTGGGAGGAAACTGGAACACCCGGAGGAAACCCACACAGTCACTCAAACTCCACAGCACCCAATGTCCGTATGGAACCAAGGTCTCTGGTGCTGTGAGGTAGTAGCTGCGCCATTGTGCTGCTCATTTTATGAGTGCAAATTCCATTGTTTTCTTTGTTTTGAGTTTTAGTTACTTTGAGAATAGAGCAGGATTTGCTTTTGAGTCAGTTTATAGACACATATCCTGCGAGAATTGCCAATCCAGTGATAAGGAAGTGCTAAAATGTCCGAGGTGCCAATTTTGGATGAACTAGAGGCCTAATCTGTCGTCTTACGCTCAATGGTACTATTTGATGAATACCGGGGATTTTTGATGCCTAATACTTAAACAGGAACCAACTTCACCAGAATATTTTATCTGGTTATTGGGGGAACTTTGCCATGTCCAAATCAGCTGGGTTGTTTTCCTGTATCCTAGCAGTGACAATAATTCAAAATTATTGGAATGCTGAAAAATGGAAAGTGCTCTTGGAAAAAGCAATTTGTTTGTGTCCTTGCACATGGAAATGGAAATGGGATGAAATACAGATAAGTCCAATGTCGGCAAAGGAAATCTATATATAACTTTGGCCATACTTGTAGAATTAAATAACAGCTGATAGGAGGTGCTGTAAGGCTTAAGTTTGCAATTGGATATCAAGCTGTGTTCTACTTTTGTGCAGTGCACGATGGCAAACTTTCTTCACAAGTAGGGCCAGTTTTAGCAACAGTCGTTGTAAATAAGCTGATCAACTGTGGCACAGTTATGGAATATGATGTTAAACTAATTACATTGAGATGCAACTTTAATCTGTGTCTTAACTTTTAATTTGCTGTTTATGCACCATTTTGTGACGGGATGAAATCTGTGAAATGAAGGTAATTTGGGACGTTTGTGGATGATTTGATACAGGTAGTTCTGCTGTAATGGTTATTTTATTCGTGAGAATTGGATGTAATGTGGATTTTGTGAACATTATTTATATTAAGTGGACCTAATTGATAACATGATTTGATTGATCTACCTTGCGTTTGAATACCTCATGTGATCTAACCTCGACATCATCCAGGATATAAAAATCCAGAGATTCATCATCCACTGAGAGAGGAAATTCTTGCACACCTCTGTTTTAAATGGCAGCTCCTTTGTCTTGTGATCCATACATGTTACACCTTTCAGTTGCCTCAGTTTTGTTTCCATTGTTGCGTGATAAGGATATTTCCTATTTGAACCTTTTTGTTTTGTAATAGGCTGGCTTTCCATTGGGTAGAGAAATATTACCCTTTACTCTGCATACTGATCCATTCATTTAATTAATATTACCCTAATGTGTTCATTGAAAGCTACGTTCATCAAAGTGAAACCATGTACATGTTCAATGACATGTTCAACTGAAATTTGACCCTGCTTCCAACAGAACGGCTATAGCCCGGCCGAGCTGTTGATGCTCGGTATAAGAGCGAGGGGTATTGTGTGTAGATTGCACTGTGCCCTGGACTCGTGCATCGGTGATCCACACATCCTCCCCAGGTACTAGTGGCTCCAGATTTCTCGCTCCGTGCCTCTTGTCGAAGGATCTTGCATCGTTCCTCCTCTTCTCCCTTTCTTTGGCCCCCAGCGCGTTGTAGTCAGGCAAAACTGGATTCAGCAGGGTTGGAAGGGCAGGAACTGTAGTGCGGAGGCGGCGCCCCATCAACAGCTCGGCCGGGCTATAGCCGTTCTGTAGAGGGGTTGCTCTGTAGGCCAGCAATGCAAGATATGGGTCTGACGCCTTTGTTAGCAGGTTTTTCACGGTTTGTACAGCGCGTTCCGCCTCCCCATTGCTCTGAGGAAACCTGGGGCTGCTCGTGATGTGCACAAAGCCATACTCTGCTGCAAAGGCTTTAAAGTGGCTACCTGAGAACTGCGGCCCATTGTTACTTTTAAGAAATTCACCAATTCCATGACGAGCAAACATGGATTTCAGGTGCACCACCACATCTGTGGACCTTGTGGGTGATAGCAGCGCAACTTCCACATATCTTGAGAAATAATCTACTACTAGTAGATAAGTCTTGTCTTTCAGCGTGAATAGGTCAGCTCCCAAGGTTTGCCAAGGCCTGTCTGGCATCTCCGTTGGCATCAGCGGCTCTTTGACGTTCCTTCTCTCTTGGATGCAGGTTCTACATTTCAGCACCATGTCATTCAGCTGGCTGCTGAGTCCTGGCCACCATACCGTCTGTTTGGCCCGGCCCCTGCACTTTGTCACCCCCAGGTGTCCCTCATGTAGTCTCTGCAGCACATCACCTTGTAAGGCTGATGGGATGACGAGCCTCGTGCCCCGCAGCAGCAGCCCATCGTGCACAGTCAGCACTGCTCTATCAGCCCAGTAATGTCTCAGCACTCCCTGCAGTTGGCTTTTGTCGGGCCAACCGCCTGTGCAGTACCCCATCAGTTCAGAGCATGTGCTGTCTGCCTGCAGGTGCTCACGTAGGCTGCTCAGATAATCTCCACTGACAGGAATGTTGCTGATGACAGAGTCTACATAGATGTTGGTGTCATCTAATAGGCTTTTGTCTGTGTGTGTTCTTGCGGCTCTCAGAGGAGCACGAGATAAGGTGTCGGCTGTCCACAGGCTTTTGCCAGGGACATGATCGACTGTATAGTTGTACCTCATGAGTCTCATCCTAAATCTTTGGACTCTTGGTGGGAGGTCCAACCCACCCTTTCTTGGGTTGCGTTGGGGGAACAGGTGAGTGGTGGAATATTGCGTTGGGGAACCCCCAACGGGTCCCATTAGTCTAGTAATTATTACAAATTAATATTACAACTTTCCACAGCGATTCCAACGTCCACAGCGATTCCACAGCACAGAAGATGGAAACAAAATGGCGGCGGCGCGGGCACACCGCGATGCCCTGTGTCTCCCTAGAATGGGAAAAATAGCGACGATCCCCTTACCTGCTTCAAGGCTGCTCACTCGGAGCAGTCTTGTGTTCATATCGTACAGCCGACAGGAATTTCTGGACTTCGATTCCTGCGGCTGCAACAAATTTTTTGGACGATCTCCCTCTTCCGTCTGAGCTCATCAGAGCAACAGAGCATCCGACTGGAGACCGCCAGGTGAGTCGCGGGGTTGGAGACCGCCATCCGACCCGCGGAGCCCAACCGACCCTTGGTCCTCACCCGACCCCCGGCCCTCACCCGACTCCCGGCCCTCACCCGACTCCCGGTCCTCACCCGACTCCCGGTCCTCACCCGACTCCCGGTCCTCACCCGACTCCCTCACCCGACTCCCGGTCCTCACCCGACTCCCGGTCCTCACCCGACTCCCGGTCCTCACCCGACTCCCGTTCCTCACCCGACTCCCGGTCCTCACCCGACTCCCGGTCCTCACCGGATCCCCGGTCCTCACCCGACTCCCCGGTCCTCACCCGACCCCCCGGTCCTCACCCGACTCCCGGTCCTCACCCGACTCCCGGCCCTCACCCGACTCCCGGTCCTCACCCGACTCCCGGTCCTCACCCGACCCCCGGTCCTCACCCGATCCCCTGTCCTCACCCGACTTCCGGCCCTCACCCGCCCACCGGTCCTCACCCGATCCCCGGCCCTCACCCGACTCCCGGCCCTCACCCGACTCCCTGTCCTCACCCGACTCCCGGTCCTCACCCGACCCCCGGTCCTCACTCGAGTCCCGACCCTCACCCGACTCCCTGTCCTCACTCGAGTCCCGGTCCTCACCCGACTCCCTGTCCTCACCCGACTCCCGGCCCTCGCCCGACCCCCGGTCCTCGCCCGGTCCTCGCCCGACTCCCGGTCCTCACCCGACTCCCGGTCCTCACCCGACTCCCGGGCCCTCACCCGACTCCCGGTCCTCACCCGATCCCCGGCCCTCACCCGACTCCCGGTCCTCACCCGACTCCCCGGTCCTCACCCGACTCCCGGGATCCCCGGCCCTCACCCGACTCCCGGTCCTCACCCGACTCCCGGTCCTCACCCGATCCCCGGTCTTCACCCGACTCCCGGTCCTCACCGGATCCCCGGCCCTCACCCGACTCCCGGTCCTCACCCGATCCCCGACTCCCGACTCCTCACCCGACCCCCGCTCCTCACCCGATCCCCGGTCCTCACCCCCACCCCCGGTCCTCACCGGATCCCCGGTCCTCACGGATCCCCGGCCCTCACCCGACTCCCGGTCCTCACCCGATCCCCGGTCCTCACCCGACCCCCGGTCCTCACCGGACCCGACCCGACCCCCGGCCCTCACCCGACCCCCGGTCCTCACCCGATCCCCGGCCCTCACCCGACCCCCGGTCCTCACCGGATCCCCGGTCCTCACCGGACCCGACTCCCGGTCCTCACCGGATCCCCGGCCCTCACCCGACTCCCGGTCCTCACCCGACTCCCGGTCCTCACCCGACTCCCGGTCCTCACCCGACTCCCGGTCCTCACCCGACCCCCGGAGCCCAACCGTCCCGCGGAGCTGGAGAACGCCACCCGACCCGCGGAGCTGGAGAACGCCACCCGACCCGTGGAGCTGGAGACTGCCACCCAACCCGCTGGGCTGGAGAACGCCACCCGACCCGTGGAGCTGGAGACTGCCACCCAACCCGCTGGGCTGGAGAACGCCCCGGAGCTGGAGACCGCCACCCCACCCGTGGAGCAGGAGACCGCCACCCGACCCGTGGAGCTGGAGAACACCCCAGGAGCTGGAGAACGCCACCCAACCCGTGGAGCTGGAGAACACCACCCCACCCGTGGAGCAGGAGACCGCCACCCGACCCGTGGAGCTGGAGAACACCCCGGAGCTGGAGACCGCCACCCGACCCGCTGGGCTGGAGAACGCCATGTAAGCCCTGGGGCTGGAGACCATCAGCAGAGCCGCGGGGCTGAAGACCGCCTGCGGAGCAACGCAGACGAAGAGCAACGGAGCGGCAGAACACCAGCGCGCACCAAGCCAGCTCGGCCCACCAGAAGCACCAACAGACGGCGACGCGTACGAAAACACCGCTGGGGACGCAGAGGTGGGTTAAAGGCCAGGTTAGAGCTAGCCCCACACAGGGCAGCGAACCCTAGCCTTTTCCTCGCCAACGTGCGCTCACTGGCAAACAAAATGGATGAACTCCGGCTAAGGATCACCTCCCACAACCGGATCAAGGACGGCAACATCCTGATCTTCACGGAAACTTGGCTCAACACTGACGTTCCTGATAGCGCCATCCAGCTATCGGGGTGCCTTTTACTCCGAGCGGACAGGACATCAGACTCTGGTAAGACCAGAGACGGGGGTCTGTGCATTTATGTAAACAAAGCATGGTGCACGGACTCCACCATCATCGAGAGTCACTGCTCAGCTAACCTTGAGTTCCTCTTGGATAGATGCAAACCGTTCTATCTGCCCAGGGAGTTCACCTCCACTGTTGTGACTGCAGCCTATATCCCTCCTGATGCCAATGCCAAGCTTGCAATGAAAGAGCTGCATAGTGCCATTAGCAAACAACAGACGCACAACCCCGAGGCAGCCTTCATTGTTGCGGGTGACTTCAATCACTCCAACCTGAAGACTGTACTCCCCAAATTCCACCAACATGTATCCTTCCCCACTAGAGTAGACAAGACATTGGACAAAGTCTACACCAACATGGCTGAAGTTTACAAAGCCATCCCCCTCCCCCACCTTGGTCAGTCTGATCACGTCTCATTGTTCCTGCTCCCTAAGTACTCCCCACTCATCAGACGGGTTAAACCAACTGTGAGGACAGTTAAAGTCTGGTCAGAGGAAGCGGACTTCACACTTCAGCAGTGTTTTGGAAATACTGACTGGAAGGCGTTTGCAGCCCAGGCCACCCTTGACTCCCACACGGACATTGATTCCTACACATCCTCTGTTATGGACTTTATAAACTCCACCATCAATAGTGTCACCTCCCTCAAACAGGTGACCATATACCCGAATCAGAAGCCATGGGTGAACAGCGAGGTCAGGCTACTGCTGAAAGCACGGGACACCGCTTTCAGGTCAGGCGATGCTCGAGCCTACAGTTCATCCAGGGCTAACCTGAAGAGGGGCATCAGGAAGGCCAAGCACTGCCATAAGCTCACTATTGAGGAGCACTTCAACA